>NW_025727680.1:0-23104 GCF_021461385.2 Schistocerca piceifrons | reverse complement strand
CAGTCCTCTTGTACTTATGTCGGCATTGTGCCTTTTTGTATCAAATTCGAATGGAATTTCTGTGTTTCATCGTCAATAAGAATGTCCAAGGTATACAGTAAACCTGAAGTGAAGCATCGGATACTAAAACTGGACTCACAGGAGAGGTTCAAATCATATTAAGTTAGAGCGTCAGTCCTCTTGTACTTAAGCCGGCATTGTGCCTTTTGAATTAAATTCGGATGCAATTTCTGTGTTTCATCGTCAATAAGAATGTCCAAGGAATACAGTAAACCTGAAGTGAAGCATCGGAATGTAAAACTGGACCCACAGGAGCGGTTAAAATCATAGAAAGCTAGAGTGTCAGTTTTCTAGACTTAAGTCGGCATTGTGCCTTTTGTATTAATTCGGATGCAATATCTGTGTTACATCGTCAATAAGAAGGTCCAAGGTATACAGTAAACCTGAAGAGAAGCATCGGAATCTAAAACTGGACTCACATGAGAGGTTCAAAATCATTGAAAGTTAGAGTGTCAGTCCTCTTGTACTTAAGTCGGCATTGTGCCTTTTGAATTAAAGTCGGATGCAATTTCTGTATTTCATCGTCAATAAGACGGTCCAAGGAATACAGTAAACCTGAAGTGAAGCATCGGAATGTAAAACTGGACTCACAGGAGCGGTTTAAAATCATGGAAAGTTAGAGTGTCAGTCCTCTTGTACTTAAGTCGGCATTGTGCCTTTTGTATTAAATTCGGAGGCAATTTCAGTGTTTCATCGTTAATAAGATGGTACAAGGGATACAGTAAACCTGAAGTGAAGCATCGGATCTAAAAGTGGACTCACAAGAGGGGCTCAAGTCATTGAAACTTAGAGTGTCAGTCCTCTTCTACTTAAACCGGCATTGTGCCTTTTGAATTAAATTCGGATGCAATTTCTGTGTTTCATCATCAATAAGAATTCCAAGGTATTCAGTAAACCTGAAGTGATGCATCGGAATCTAAAACTGGACTCACAGGAGAGGTTCAAATCATTGAAGTTAGAGTGTCAGTCCTCTTGTACTTAAGTCGGCATTGTGCCTTTTGTATTAAATTCGCATGGAATTTCTGTGTTTCATCGTCAATAGATGGTCCAAGGTATACAGTAAACCTGAAGTGAAGCATCGGATACTAAAACGGGACTCACAGGAGAGGTTCAAATCATATAAAGTTAGAGTGTCAGTCACTCTTGTACTTAAGCCGGCAATTGTGACTTTTGAATTAAATTCGGATGCAATTTCTGTGTTTAATCGTCAATAAGAAGGTCCAAGGAATACAGTAAACCTGAAGTAAAGCATCGAAATGTAAAACTGGACTCACAGGAGCATTTAAAATCATAGAAACTTAGAGTGTCAGTTTTCCTAGACTTAAGTCGGCATTGTGCCTTTTGTATTAAATTCGGATGCAATATCTGTGTTACATCGTCAATAAGAAAGTCCAAGGTATACAGTAAACCTGAAGTGAAGCATCGGAATCTAAAACTGGACTCACAGGAGAGGTTCAAATCATTGACAGTTAGAGCGTCAGTCCTCTTGTACTTAAGTCGGCATTGTGCCATTTGTATTAAATTCGGATGCAATTTCAGTGTTTCTTCGGCAATAGAAGGTCCAAGGGATACAGTAAACTTGAAGTGAAGCATCGGAATCTAAAACTGGACTCACAGGAGAGGTTCAAATCATAGAAAGTTTGAGTGTCAGTCCCTCTTGTACTTAAGTCGCCATTGTGCCTTTTGTATTAAATTCGATGCAAATTCTGTGTTTCATCGTCAATAAGAAGGTCCAAGGGATACAGAAAACCTGAAGTGAAGCATCGGAATCTAAACTAAACTTACAGGAGAGGTTCAAATCATATAAAATTAGAGTGTCAGTACTCGTTGTACATATGTCGGCATTGTGCCTTTTGTATTAAATTCGGATGCAATTTCTGTGTTTCATCGTCAATAAGAAGGTCCATGGTATACAGTAAGCCCCCAAAGTGAAGCATCGGACACTAAAACTGGACTCACAGGAGAAGTTCAAATCATTGAAAGTATAGAGTGTCAGTCCTCTTGTACTTAGTCGCATTGTGCTTTTGTATTAAATTCGGAGCAATTTCTGTGTTTCATAGTCAATAAGAAAGTCCAAGGGAAACAGTTAACCTGATTTAAAGCATCAGAATCTAAAACTGGACTCACAGGAGAATTTCAAATCATAGAAAGTTAGAGTGTCAGTCATCTTGTACTTAAGTCGGCATTGTGCCTTTTGTATTAAATACGGATGCAATTTCAGTGTTTCATCGTCAATAAGAAGGTCCAAGGGATACAGTAAACCTGAAGTGAAGCATCGGAATCTAAAACTGGACTAACAGGAGAGGTTCAAATCATTGAAACTTACAGTGTCAGTACTCTCGTACTTATGTTGGCGATGTGCCTTTTGTATTAAATTCGGATGCAATTTCTGTGTTTCATCATCATTAGAAGGTCCAAGGTATTCAGTAAACCTGAAGTGAAGCATCGGAATCTAAAACTGGACTCACAGGAGAGGTTCAAATCATTGAAAGTTAGAGTGTCAGTCCTCTTGTACTTATGTCGGCATTGTGCCTTTTGTATCAAATTCGAATGGAATTTCTGTGTTTCATCGTCAATAAGAATGTCCAAGGTATACAGTAAACCTGAAGTGAAGCATCGGATACTAAAACTGGACTCACAGGAGAGGTTCAAATCATATAAAGTTAGAGCGTCAGTCCTCTTGTACTTAAGCCGGCATTGTGCCTTTTGAATTAAATTCGGATGCAATTTCTGTGTTTCATCGTCAATAAGAATGTCCAAGGAATACAGTAAACTGAAGTGAAGCATCGGAATGTAAAACTGGACCCACAGGAGCGGTTAAAATCATAGAAAGCTAGAGTGTCAGTTTTCCTAGACTTAAGTCGGCATTGTGCCTTTTGTATTAAATTCGGATGCAATATCTGTGTTACATCGTCAATAAGAAGGTCCAAGGTATACAGTAAACCTGAAGAGAAGCATCGGAATCTAAAACTGGACTCACATGAGAGGTTCAAATCATTGAAAGTTAGAGTGTCAGTCCTCTTGTACTTAAGTCGGCATTGTGCCTTTTGAATTAAAGTCGGATGCAATTTCTGTATTTCATCGTCAATAAGACGGTCCAAGGAATACAGTAAACCTGAAGTGAAGCATCGGAATGTAAAACTGGACTCACAGGAGCGGTTAAAATCATGGAAAGTTAGAGTGTCAGTCCTCTTGTACTTAAGTCGGCATTGTGCCTTTTGTATTAAATTCGGAGGCAATTTCAGTGTTTCATCGTTAATAAGATGGTACAAGGGATACAGTAAACCTGAAGTGAAGCATCGGAATCTAAAAGTGGACTCACAAGAGGGGCTCAAGTCATTGAAACTTAGAGTGTCAGTCCTCTTCTACTTAAACCGGCATTGTGCCTTTTGAATTAAATTCGGATGCAATTTCTGTGTTTCATCATCAATAAGATTCCAAGGTATTCAGTAAACCTGAAGTGATGCATCGGAATCTAAAACTGGACTCACAGGAGAGGTTCAAATCATTGAAAGTTAGAGTGTCAGTCCTCTTGTACTTAAGTCGGCATTGTGCCTTTTGTATTAAATTCGCATGGAATTTCTGTGTTTCATCGTCAATAAGATGGTCCAAGGTATACAGTAAACCTGAAGTGAAGCATCGGATACTAAAACGGGACTCACAGGAGAGGTTCAAATCATATAAAGTTAGAGTGTCAGTCCTCTTGTACTTAAGCCGGCATTGTGACTTTTGAATTAAATTCGGATGCAATTTCTGTGTTTAATCGTCAATAAGAAGGTCCAAGGAATACAGTAAACCTGAAGTAAAGCATCGAAATGTAAAACTGGACTCACAGGGGCATTTAAAATCATAGAAACTTAGAGTGTCAGTTTTCCTAGACTTAAGTCGGCATTGTGCCTTTTGTATTAAATTCGGATGCAATATCTGTGTTACATCGTCAATAAGAAGGTCCAAGGTATACAGTAAACCTGAAGTGAAGCATCGGAATCTAAAACTGGACTCACAGGAGAGGTTCAAATCATTGACAGTTAGAGCGTCAGTCCTCTTGTACTTAAGTCGGCATTGTGCCATTTGTATTAAATTCGGATGCAATTTCAGTGTTTCTTCGTCAATAAGAAGGTCCAAGGGATACAGTAAACTTGAAGTGAAGCATCGGAATCTAAAACTGGACTCACAGGAGAGGTTCAAATCATAGAAAGTTTGAGTGTCAGTCCTCTTGTACTTAAGTCGCCATTGTGCCTTTTGTATTAAATTCGGTAGCAATTTCTGTGTTTCATCGTCAATAAGAAGGTCCAAGGGATACAGAAAACCTGAAGTGAAGCATCGGAATCTAAAACTAAACTTACAGGAGAGGTTCAAATCATATAAAATTAGAGTGTCAGTACTCGTGTACATATGTCGGCATTGTGCCTTTTGTATTAAATTCGGATGCAATTTCTGTGTTTCATCGTCAATAAGAAGGTCCATGGTATACAGTAAGCCAAAGTGAAGCATCGGACACTAAACTGGACTCACAGGAGAAGTTCAAATCATTGAAAGTTAGAGTGTCAGTCCTCTTGTACTTAAGTCGGCATTGTGCTTTTGTATTAAATTCGGAGCAATTTCTGTGTTTCATCGTCAATAAGAAAGTCCAAGGGAAACAGTTAACCTGATTTAAAGCATCAGAATCTAAAACTGGACTCACAGGAGAATTTCAAATCATAGAAAGTTAGAGTGTCAGTCATCTTGTACTTAAGTCGGCATTGTGCCTTTTGTATTAAATACGGATGCAATTTCAGTGTTTCATCGTCAATAAGAAGGTCCAAGGGATACAGTAAACCTGAAGTGAAGCATCGGAATCTAAAACTGGACTAACAGGAGAGGTTCAAATCATTGAAACTTACAGTGTCAGTACTCTCGTACTTATGTTGGCAGTGTGCCTTTTGTATTAAATTCGGATGCAATTTCTGTGTTTCATCATCATTAAGAAGGTCCAAGGTATTCAGTAAACCTGAAGTGAAGCATCGGAATCTAAAACTGGACTCACAGGAGAGGTTCAAATCATTGAAAGTTAGAGTGTCAGTCCTCTTGTACTTATGTCGGCATTGTGCCTTTTGTATCAAATTCGAATGGAATTTCTGTGTTTCATCGTCAATAAGAATGTCCAAGGTATACAGTAAACCTGAAGTGAAGCATCGGATACTAAAACTGGACTCACAGGAGAGGTTTCAAATCATATAAAGTTAGAGCGTCAGTCCTCTTGTACTTAAGCGGCATTGTGCCTTTTGAATTAAATTCGGATGCAATTTCTGTGTTTCATCGTCAATAAGAATGTCCAAGGAATACAGTAACCTGAAGTGAAGCATCTCGGAATGTAAAACTGGACCACAGGAGCGGTTAAAATCATAGAAAGCTAGAGCTGTCAGTTTTCCTAGACTAAGTCGGCATTGTGCCTTTTGTATTAAATTCGGATGCAATATCTGTGTTACATCGTCAATAAGAAGGTCCAAGGTATACAGTAAACCTGAAGAGAAGCATCGGAATCTAAAACTGGACTCACATGAGAGGTTCAAATCATTGAAAGTTAGAGTGTCAGTCCTCTTGTACTTAAGTCGGCATTGTGCCTTTTGAATTAAAGTCGGATGCAATTTCTGTATTTCATCGTCAATAAGACGGTCCAAGGAATACAGTAAACCTGAAGTGAAGCATCGGAATGTAAAACTGGACTCACAGGAGCGGTTAAAATCATGGAAAGTTAGAGTGTCAGTCCTCTTGTACTTAAGTCGGCATTGTGCCTTTTGTATTAAATTCGGAGGCAATTTCAGTGTTTCATCGTTAATAAGATGGTACAAGGGATACAGTAAACCTGAAGTGAAGCATCGGAATCTAAAAGTGGACTCACAAGAGGGGCTCAAGTCATTGAAACTTAGAGTGTCAGTCCTCTTCTACTTAAACCGGCATTGTGCCTTTTGAATTAAATTCGGATGCAATTTCTGTGTTTCATCATCAATAAGAATTCCAAGGTATTCAGTAAACCTGAAGTGATGCATCGGAATCTAAAAGTGGACTCACAGGAGAGGTTCAAATCATTGAAAGTTAGAGTGTCAGTCCTCTTGTACTTAAGTCGGCATTGTGCCTTTTGTATTAAATTCGCATGGAATTTCTGTGTTTCATCGTCAATAAGATGGTCCAAGGTATACAGTAAACCTGAAGTGAAGAATCGGATACTAAAACGGGACTCACAGGAGAGGTTCAAATCATATAAAGTTAGAGTGTCAGTCCTCTTGTACTTAAGCCGGCATTGTGCCTTTTGAATTAAATTCGGATGCAATTTCTGTGTTTAATCGTCAATAAGAAGGTCCAAGGAATACAGTAAACCTGAAGTAAAGCATCGGAATGTAAAACTGGACTCACAGGAGCATTTAAAATCATAGAAAGTTAGAGTGTCAGTTTTCCTAGACTTAAGTCGGCATTGTGCCTTTTGTATTAAATTCGGATGCAATATCTGTGTTACATCGTCAATAAGAAGGTCCAAGGTATACAGTAAACCTGAAGTGAAGCATCGGAATCTAAAACTGGACTCACAGGAGAGGTTCAAATCATAGAAAGTTTGAGTGTCAGTCCTCTTGTACTTAAGTCGCCATTGTGCCTTTTGTATTAAATTCGGATGCAATTTCTGTGTTTCATCGTCAATAAGAAGGTCCAAGGGATACAGAAAACCTGAAGTGAAGCATCGGAATCTAAAACTGGACTTACAGGAGAGGTTCAAATCATATAAAATTAGAGTGTCAGTACTCGTGTACATATGTCGGCATTGTGCCTTTTGTATTAAATTCGGATGCAATTTCTGTGTTTCATCGTCAATAAGAAGGTCCCTGGTATACAGTAAGCCCAAAGTGAAGCATCGGACACTAAAACTGGACTCACAGGAGAAGTTCAAATCATTGAAAGTTAGAGTGTCAGTCCTCTTGTACTTAAGTCGGCATTGTGCTTTTGTATTAAATTCGGATGCAATTTCTGTGTTTCATCGTCAATAAGAAAGTCCAAGGGAAACAGTTAACCTGATTTAAAGCATCAGAATCTAAAACTGGACTCACAGGAGAATTTCAAATCATAGAAAGTTAGAGTGTCAGTCCTCTTGTACTTAAGTCGGCATTGTGCCTTTTGTATTAAATACGGATGCAATTTCAGTGTTTCATCGTCAATAAGAAGGTCCAAGGGATACAGTCAACCTGAAGTGAAGCATCGGAATCTAAAACTGGACTAACAGGAGAGGTTCAAATCATTGAAACTTACAGTGTCAGTACTCTCGTACTTATGTTGGCAGTGTGCCTTTTGTATTAAATTCGGATGCAATTTCTGTGTTTCATCATCAATAAGAAGGTCCAAGGTATTCAGTAAACCTGAAGTGAAGCATCGGAATCTAAAACTGGACTCACAGGAGAGGTTCAAATCATTGAAAGTTAGAGTGTCAGTCCTCTTGTACTTATGTCGGCATTGTGCCTTTTGTATCAAATTCGAATGGAATTTCTGTGTTTCATCGTCAATAAGAAGGTCCAAGGTATACAGTAAACCTGAAGTGAAGCATCGGATACTAAAACTGGACTCACAGGAGAGGTTCAAATCATATAAAGTTAGAGCGTCAGTCCTCTTGTACTTAAGCCGGCATTGTGCCTTTTGAATTAAATTCGGATGCAATTTCTGTGTTTCATCGTCAATAAGAATGTCCAAGGAATACAGTAAACCTGAAGTGAAGCATCGGAATGTAAAACTGGACTCACAGGAGCGGTTAAAATCATAGAAAGTTAGAGTGTCAGTTTTCCTAGACTTAAGTCGGCATTGTGCCTTTTGTATTAAATTCGGATGCAATATCTGTGTTACATCGTCAATAAGAAGGTCGAAGGTATACAGTAAACCCGAAGAGAAGCATCGGAATCTAAAACTGGACTCACATGAGAGGTTCAAATCATTGAAAGTTAGAGTGTCAGTCCTCTTGTACTTAAGTCGGCATTGTGCCTTTTGTATTAAATTCGCATGGAATTTCTGTGTTTCATCGTCAATAAGAAGGTCCAAGGTATACAGTAAACCTGAAGTGAAGCATCGGATACTAAAACTGGACTCACAGGAGAGGTTCAAATCATATAAAGTTAGAGTGTCAGTCCTCTTCTACTTAAGCCGGCATTGTGCATTTTGAATTAAAGTCGGATGCAATTTCTGTGTTTCATCGTCAATAAGAAGGTCCAAGGAATACAGTAAACCTGAAGTGAAGCATCGGAATGTAAAACTGGACTCACAGGAGCGGTTAAAATCATGGAAAGTTAGAGTGTCAGTCCTCTTGTACTTAAGTCGGCATTGTGCCTTTTGTATTAAATTCGGATGCAATTTCAGTGTTTCATCGTTAATAAGATGGTACAAGGGATACAGTAAACCTGAAGTGAAGCATCGGAATCTAAAACTGGACTCACAAGAGGGGCTCAAGTCATTGAAACTTAGAGTGTCAGTCCTCTTCTACTTAAGCCAGCATTGTGCCTTTTGAATTAAATTCGGATGCAATTTCTGTGCTTCATCATCAATAAGGATTCCAAGGTATTCAGTAAACCTGAAGTGATGCATCGGAATCTAAAACTGGACTCACAGGAGAGGTTCAAATCATTGAAAGTTAGAGTGTCAGTCCTCTTGTACTTAAGTCGGCATTGTGCCTTTTGTATTAAATTCGCATGGAATTTCTGTGTTTCATCGTCAATAAGATGGTCCAAGGTATACAGTAAACCTGAAGTGAAGCATCGGATACTAAAACGGGACTCACAGGAGAGGTTCAAATCATATAAAGTTAGAGTGTCAGTCCTCTTGTACTTAGGCCGGCATTGTGCCTTTTGAATTAAATTCGGATGCAATTTCTGTGTTTAATCGTCAATAAGAAGGTCCAAGGAATACAGTAAACCTGAAGTAAAGCATCGAAATGTAAAACTGGACTCACAGGAGCATTTAAAATCATAGAAAGTTAGAGTGTCAGTTTTCCTAGACTTAAGTCGGCATTGTGCCTTTTGTATTAAATTCGCATGCAATATCTGTGTTACATCGTCAATAAGAAAGTCCAAGGTATACAGTAAACCTGAAGTGAAGCATCGGAATCTAAAACTGGACTCACAGGAGAGGTTCAAATCATTGACAGTTAGAGCGTCAGTCCTCTTGTACTTAAGTCGGCATTGTGCCATTTGTATTAAATTCGGATGCAATTTCAGTGTTTCTTCGTCAATAAGAAGGTCCAAGGGATACAGTAAACTTGAAGTGAAGCATCGGAATCTAAAACTGGACTCACAGGAGAGGTTCCAATCATAGAAAGTTTGAGTGTCAGTCCTCTTGTACTTAAGTCGCCATTGTGCCTTTTGTATTAGATTCGGATGCAATTTCTGTGTTTCATCGTCAATAAGAAGGTCCAAGGGATACAGAAAACCTGAAGTGAAGCATCGGAATCTAAAACTAAACTTACAGGAGAGGTTCAAATCATATAAAATTAGAGTGTCAGTACTCGTGTACATATGTCGGCATTGTGCCTTTTGTATTAAATTCGGATGCAATTTCTGTGTTTCATCGTCAATAAGAAGGTCCATGGTATACAGTAAGCCCAAAGTGAAGCATCGGACACTAAAACTGGACTCACAGGAGAAGTTCAAATCATTGAAAGTTAGAGTGTCAGTCCTCTTGTACTTAAGTCGGCATTGTGCTTTTGTATTAAATTCGGAGCAATTTCTGTGTTTCATCGTCAATAAGAAAGTCCAAGGGAAACAGTTAACCTGATTTAAAGCATCAGAATCTAAAACTGGACTCACAGGAGAATTTCAAATCATAGAAAGTTAGAGTGTCAGTCATCTTGTACTTAAGTCGGCATTGTGCCTTTTGTATTAAATACGGATGCAATTTCAGTGTTTCATCGTCAATAAGAAGGTCCAAGGGATACAGTAAACCTGAAGTGAAGCATCGGAATCTAAAACTGGACTAACAGGAGAGGTTCAAATCATTGAAACTTACAGTGTCAGTACTCTCGTACTTATGTTGGCAGTGTGCCTTTTGTATTAAATTCGGATGCAATTTCTGTGTTTCATCATCAATAAGAAGGTCCAAGGTATTCAGTAAACCTGAAGTGAAGCATCGGAATCTAAAACTGGACTCACAGGAGAGGTTCAAATCATTGAAAGTTAGAGTGTCAGTCCTCTTGTACTTATGTCGGCATTGTGCCTTTTGTATCAAATTTGAATGGAATTTCTGTGTTTCATCGTCAATAAGAAGGTCCAAGGTATACAGTAAACCTGAAGTGAAGCATCGGATACTAAAACTGGACTCACAGGAGAGGTTCAAATCATATAAAGTTAGAGCGTCAGTCCTCTTGTACTTAAGCCGGCATTGTGCCTTTTGAATTAAATTCGGATGCAATTTCTGTGTTTCATCGTCAATAAGAATGTCCAAGGAATACAGTAAACCTGAAGTGAAGCATCGGAATGTAAAACTGGACTCACAGGAGCGGTTAAAATCATAGAAAGCTAGAGTGTCAGTTTTCCTAGACTTAAGTCGGCATTGTGCCTTTTGTATTAAATTCGGATGCAATATCTGTGTTACATCGTCAATAAGAAGGTCCAAGGTATACAGTAAACCTGAAGAGAAGCATCGGAATCTAAAACTGGACTCACATGAGAGGTTCAAATCATTGAAAGTTAGAGTGTCAGTCCTCTTGTACTTAAGTCGGCATTGTGCCTTTTGAATTAAAGTCGGATGCAATTTCTGTATTTCATCGTCAATAAGACGGTCCAAGGAATACAGTAAACCTGAAGTGAAGCACCGGAATGTAAAACTGGACTCACAGGAGCGGTTAAAATCATGGAAAGTTAGAGTGTCAGTCCTCTTGTACTTAAGTCGGCATTGTGCCTTTTGTATTAAATTCGGAGGCAATTTCAGTGTTTCATCGTTAATAAGATGGTACAAGGGATACAGTAAACCTGAAGTGAAGCGTCGGAATCTAAAAGTGGACTCACAAGAGGGGCTCAAGTCATTGAAGCTTAGAGTGTCAGTCCTCTTCTACTTAAACCGGCATTGTGCCTTTTGAATTAAATTCGGATGCAATTTCTGTGTTTCATCATCAATAAGAATTCCAAGGTATTCAGTAAACCTGAAGTGATGCATCGGAATCTAAAAGTGGACTCACAGGAGAGGTTCAAATCATTGAAAGTTAGAGTATCAGTCCTCTTGTACTTAAGTCGGCATTGTGCCTTTTGTATTAAATTCGCATGGAATTTCTGTGTTTCATCGTCAATAAGATGGTCCAAGGTATACAGTAAACCTGAAGTGAAGCATCGGATACTAAAACGGGACTCACAGGAGAGGTTCAAATCATATAAAGTTAGAGTGTCAGTCCTCTTGTACTTAAGCCGGCATTGTGCCTTTTGAATTAAATTCGGATGCAATTTCTGTGTTTAATCGTCAATAAGAAGGTCCAAGGAATACAGTAAACCTGAAGTAAAGCATCGGAATGTAAAACTGGACTCACAGGAGCATTTAAAATCATAGAAAGTTAGAGTGTCAGTTTTCCTAGACTTAAGTCGGCATTGTGCCTTTTGCTTTAAATTCGGATGCAATATCTGTGTTACATCGTCAATAAGAAGGTCCAAGGTATACAGTAAACCTGAAGTGAAGCATCGGAATCTAAAACTGGACTCACAGGAGAGGTTCAAATCATTGACAGTTAGAGCGTCAGTCCTCTTGTACTTAAGTCGGCATTGTGCCATTTGTATTAAATTCGGATGCAATTTCTGTGTTTCTTCGTCAATAAGGAGGTCCAAGGGATACAGTAAACTTGAAGTGAAGCATCGGAATCTAAAACTGGACTCACAGGAGAGGTTCAAATCATAGAAAGTTTGAGTGTCAGTCCTCTTGTACTTAAGTCGCCATTGTGCCTTTTGTATTAAATTCGGATGCAATTTCTGTGTTTCATCGTCAATAAGAAGGTCCAAGGGATACAGAAAACCTGAAGTGAAGCATCGGAATCTAAAACTGGACTTACAGGAGAGGTTCAAATCATATAAAATTAGAGTGTCAGTACTCGTGTACATATGTCGGCATTGTGCCTTTTGTATTAAGTTCGGATGCAATTTCTGTGTTTCATCGTCAATAAGAAGGTCCCTGGTATACAGTAAGCCCAAAGTGAAGCATCGGACACTAAAACTGGACTCACTGGAGAAGTTCAAATCATTGAAAGTTAGAGTGTCAGTCCTATTGTACTTAAGTCGGCATTGTGCTTTTGTATTAAATTCGGATGCAATTTCTGTGTTTCATCGTCAATAAGAAAGTCCAAGGGAAACAGTTAACCTGATTTAAAGCATCAGAATCTAAAACTGGACTCACAGGAGAAGTTCAAATCATAGAAAGTTAGAGTGTCAGTCCTCTTGTACTTAAGTCGGCATTGTGCCTTTTGTATTAAATACGGATGCAATTTCAGTGTTTCATCGTCAATAAGAAGGTCCAAGGGATACCGTAAACCTGAAGTGAAGCATCGGATTCTAAAACTGGACTAACAGGAGAGGTTCAAATCATTGAAACTTACCGTGTCAGTACTCTCGTACTTATGTTGGCAGTGTGCCTTTTGTATTAAATTCGGATGCAATTTCTGTGTTTCATCATCAATAAGAAGGTCCAAGGTATTCAGTAAACCTGAAGTGAAGCATCGGAATCTAAAACTGGACTCACAGGAGAGGTTCAAATCATTGAAAGTTAGAGTGTCAGTCCTCTTGTACTTATGTCGGCATTGTGCCTTTTGTATCAAATTCGAATGGAATTTCTGTGTTTCATCGTCAATAAGAAGGTCCAAGGTATACAGTAAACCTGAAGTGAAGCATCGGATACTAAAACTGGACTCACAGGAGAGGTTCAAATCATATAAAGTTAGAGCGTCAGTCCTCTTGTACTTAAGCCGGCATTGTGCCTTTTGAATTAAATTCGGATGCAATTTCTGTGTTTCATCGTCAATAAGAGTGTCCAAGGAATACAGTAAACCTGAAGTGAAGCATCGGAATGTAAAACTGGACTCACAGGAGCGGTTAAAATCATAGAAAGTTAGAGTGTCAGTTTTCCTAGACTTAAGTCGGCATTGTGCCTTTTGTATTAAATTCGGATGCAATATCTGTGTTACATCGTCAATAAGAAGGTCCAAGGTATACAGTAAACCTGAAGAGAAGCATCGGAATCTAAAACTGGACTCACATGAGAGGTTCAAATCATTGAAAGTTAGAGTGTCAGTCCTCTTGTACTTAAGTCGGCATTGTGCCTTTTGTATTAAATTCGCATGGAATTTCTGTGTTTCATCGTCAATAAGAAGGTCCAAGGTATACAGTAAACCTGAAGTGAAGCATCGGATACTAAAACTGGACTCACAGGAGAGGTTCAAATCATATAAAGTTAGAGTGTCAGTCCTCTTCTACTTAAGCCGGCATTGTGCCTTTTGAATTAAAGTCGGATGCAATTTCTGTGTTTCATCGTCAATAAGAAGGTCCAAGGAATACAGTAAACCTGAAGTGAAGCATCGGAATGTAAAACTGGACTCACAGGAGCGGTTAAAATCATGGAAAGTTAGAGTGTCAGTCCTCTTGTACTTAAGTCGGCATTGTGCCTTTTGTATTAAATTCGGATGCAATTTCAGTGTTTCATCGTTAATAAGATGGTACAAGGGATACAGTAAACCTGAAGTGAAGCATCGGAATCTAAAACTGGACTCACAAGAGGGGCTCAAATCATTGAAACTTAGAGTGTCAGTCCTCTTCTACTTAAGCCAGCATTGTGCCTTTTGAATTAAATTCGGATGCAATTTCTGTGTTTCATCATCAATAAGAATTCCAAGGTATTCAGTAAACCTGAAGTGATGCATCGGAATCTAAAACTGGACTCACAGGAGAGGTTCAAATCATTGAAAGTTAGAGTGTCGGTCCTCTTGTACTTAAGTCGGCATTGTGCCTTTTGTATTAAATTCGCATGGAATTTCTGTATTTCATCGTCAATAAGATGGTCCAAGGTATACAGTAAACCTGAAGTGAAGCATCGGATACTAAAACGGGACTCACAGGAGAGGTTCAAATCATATAAAGTTAGAGTGTCAGTCCTCTTGTACTTAAGCCGGCATTGTGCCTTTTGAATTAAATTCGGATGCAATTTCTGTGTTTAATCGTCAATAAGAAGGTCCAAGGAATACAGTAAACCTGAAGTAAAGCATCGGAATGTAAAACTGGACTCACAGGAGCATTTAAAATCATAGAAAGTTAGAGTGTCAGTTTTCCTAGACTTAAGTCGGCATTGTGCCTTTTGTATTCAATTCGGATGCAATATCTGTGTTACATCGTCAATAAGAAGGTCCAAGGTATACAGTAAACCTGAAGTGAAGCATCGGAATCTAAACCTGGACTCACAGGAGAAGTTCAAATCATTGACAGTTAGAGCGTCAGTCCTCTTGTACTTAAGTCGGCATTGTGCCATTTGTATTAAATTCGGATGCAATTTCTGTGTTTCTTCGTCAATAAGAAGGTCCAAGGGATACAGTAAACTTGAAGTGAAGCATCGGAATCTAAAACTGGACTCACAGGAGAGGTTCAAATCATAGAAAGTTTGAGTGTCAGTCCTCTTGCACTTAAGTCGCCATTGTGCCTTTTGTATCAAATTCGGATGCAATTTCTGTGTTTCATCGTCAATAAGAAGGTCCAAGGGATACAGAAAACCTGAAGTGAAGCATCGGAATCTAAAACTAAACTTACAGGAGAGGTTCAAATCATTGAAAGTTAGAGTGTCAGTCCTCTTGTACTTATGTCGGCATTGTGCCTTTTGTATCAAATTCGAATGGAATTTCTGTGTTTCATCGTCAATAAGAAGGTCCAAGGGATACAGTAAACCTGAAGTGAAGCATCGGAATCTAAAACTGGACTAACAGGAGAGGTTCAAATCATTGAAACTTACAGTGTCAGTACTCTCGTACTTATGTTGGCAGTGTGCCTTTTGTATTAAATTCGGATGCAATTTCTGTGTTTCATCATCAACAAGAAGGTCCAAGGTATTCAGTAAACCTGAAGTGAAGCATCGGAATCTAAAACTGGACTCACAGGAGAGGTTCAAATCATTGAAAGTTAGAGTGTCAGTCCTCTTGTACTTATGTCGGCATTGTGCCTTTTGTATCAAATTCGAATGGAATTTCTGTGTTTCATCGTCAATAAGAAGGTCCAAGGTATACAGTAAACCTGAAGTGAAGCATCGGATACTAAAACTGGACTCACAGGAAAGGTTCAAATCATATAAAGTTAGAGCGTCAGTCCTCTTGTACTTAAGCCGGCATTGTGCCTTTTGAATTAAATTCGGATGCAATTTCTGTGTTTCATCGTCAATAAGAATGTCCAAGGAATACAGTAAACCTGAAGTGAAGCATCGGAATGTAAAACTGGACTCACAGGAGCGGTTAAAATCATAGAAAGTTAGAGTGTCAGTTTTCCTAGACTTAAGTCGGCATTGTGCCTTTTGTATTAAATTCGGATGCAATATCTGTGTTACATCGTCAATAAGAAGGTCCAAGGTATACAGTAAACCTGAAGAGAAGCATCGGAATCTAAAACTGGACTCACATGAGAGGTTCAAATCATTGAAAGTTAGAGTGTCAGTCCTCTTGTACTTAAGTCGGCATTGTGCCTTTTGTATTAAATTCGCATGGAATTTCTGTGTTTCATCGTCAATAAGAAAGGTCCAAGGTATACAGTAAACCTGAAGTGAAGCATCGGATACTAAAACTGGACTCACAGGAGAGGTTCAAATCATATAAAGTTAGAGTGTCAGTCCTCTTGTACTTAAGCCGGCATTGTGCCTTTTGAATTAAAGTCGGATGCAATTTCTGTGTTTCATCGTCAATAAGAAGGTCCAAGGAATACAGTAAACCTGAAGTGAAGCATCGGAATGTAAAACTGGACTCACAGGAGCGGTTAAAATCATGGAAAGTTAGAGTGTCAGTCCTCTTGTACTTAAGTCGGCATTGTGCCTTTTGTATTAAATTCGGAGGCAATTTCAGTGTTTCATCGTTAATAAGATGGTACAAGGGATACAGTAAACCTGAAGTGAAGCATCGGAATCTAAAAGTGGACTCACAAGAGGGGCTCAAGTCATTGAAACTTAGAGTGTCAGTCCTCTTCTACTTAAACCGGCATTGTGCCTTTTGAATTAAATTCGGATGCAATTTCTGTGTTTCATCATCAATAAGAATTCCAAGGTATTCAGTAAACCTGAAGTGATGCATCGGAATCTAAAACTGGTCTCACAGGAGAGGTTCAAATCATTGAAAGTTAGAGTGTCAGTCCTCTTGTACTTAAGTCGGCATTGTGCCTTTTGTATTAAATTCGCATGGAATTTCTGTGTTTCATCGTCAATAAGATGGTCCAAGGTATACAGTAAACCTGAAGTGAAGCATCGGATACTAAAACGGGACTCACAGGAAAGGTTCAAATCATATAAAGTTAGAGTGTCAGTCCTCTTGTACTTAAGCCGGCATTGTGCCTTTTGAATTAAATTCGGATGCAATTTCTGTGTTTAATCGTCAATAAGAAGGTCCAAGGAATACAGTAAACCTGAAGTAAAGCATCGGAATGTAAAACTGGACTCACAGGAGCATTTAAAATCATAGAAAGTTAGAGTGTCAGTTTTCCTAGACTTAAGTCGGCATTGTGCCTTTTGTATTAAATTCGGATGCAATATCTGTGTTACATCGTCAATAAGAAGGTCCAAGGTATACAGTAAACCTGAAGTGAAGCATCGGAATCTAAAACTGGACTCACAGGAGAGGTTCAAATCATTGACAGTTAGAGCGTCAGTCCTCTTGTACTTAAGTCGGCATTGTGCCATTTGTATTAAATTCGGATGCAATTTCTGTGTTTCTTCGTCAATAAGAAGGTCCAAGGGATACAGTAAACTTGAAGTGAAGCATCGGAATCGAAAACTGGACTCACAGGAGAGGTTCAAATCATAGAAAGTTTGAGTGTCAGTCCTCTTGTACTTAAGTCGGCATTGTGCTTTTGTATTAAATTCGGAGCAATTTCTGTGTTTCATCGTCAATAAGAAAGTCCAAGGGAAACAGTTAACCTGATTTAAAGCATCAGAATCTAAAACTGGACTCACAGGAGAATTTCAAATCATAGAAAGTTAGAGTGTCAGTCCTCTTGTACTTAAGTCGGCATTGTGCCTTTTGTATTAAATACGGATGCAATTTCAGTGTTTCATCGTCAATAAGAAGGTCCAAGGGATACAGTAAACCTGAAGTGAAGCATCGGAATCTAAAACTGGACTAACAGGAGAGGTTCAAATCATTGAAACTTACAGTGTCAGTACTCTCGTACTTATGTTGGCAGTGTGCCTTTTGTATTAAATTCGGATGCAATTTCTGTGTTTCATCATCAATAAGAAGGTCCAAGGTATGCAGTAAACCTGAAGTGAAGCATCGGAATCTAAAACTGGACTCACAGGAGAGGTTCAAATCATTGAAAGTTAGAGTGTCAGTCCTCTTGTACTTATGTCGGCATTGTGCCTTTTGTATCAAATTCGAATGGAATTTCTGTGTTTCATCGTCAATAAGAAGGTCCAAGGTATACAGTAAACCTGAAGTGAAGCATCGGATACTAAAACTGGACTCACAGGAGAGGTTCAAATCATATAAAGTTAGAGCGTCAGTCCTCTTGTACTTAAGCCGGCATTGTGCCTTTTGAATTAAATTCGGATGCAATTTCTGTGTTTCATCGTCAATAAGAATGTCCAAGGAATACAGTAAACCTGAAGTGAAGCATCGGAATGTAAAACTGGACTCACAGGAGCGGTTAAAATCATAGAAAGTTAGAGTGTCAGTTTTCCTAGACTTAAGTCGGCATTGTGCCTTTTGTATTAAATTCGGATGCAATATCTGTGTTACATCGTCAATAAGAAGGTCCAAGGTATACAGTAAACCTGAAGAGAAGCATCGGAATCTGAAACTGGACTCACATGAGAGGTTCAAATCATTGAAAGTTAGAGTGTCAGTCCTCTTGTACTTAAGTCGGCATTGTGCCTTTTGTATTAAATTCGCATGGAATTTCTGCGTTTCATCGTCAATAAGAAGGTCCAAGGTATACAGTAAACCTGAAGTGAAGCATCGGATACTAAAACTGGACTCACATGAGAGGTTCAAATCATATAAAGTTAGAGTGTCAGTCCTCTTGTACTTAAGCCGGCATTGTGCCTTTTGAATTAAAGTCGGATGCAATTTCTGTGTTTCATCGTCAATAAGAAGGTCCAAGGAATGCAGTAAACCTGAAGTGAAGCATCGGAATGTAAAACTGGACTCACAGGAGCGGTTAAAATCATGGAAAGTTAGAGTGTCAGTCCTCTTGTACTTAAGTCGGCATTGTGCCTTTTGTATTAAATTCGGATGCAATTTCAGTGTTTCATCGTTAATAAGATAGTACAAGGGATACAGTAAACCTGAAGTGAAGCATCGGAATCTAAAAGTGGACTCACAAGAGGGGCTCAAGTCATTGAAACTTAGAGTGTCAGTCCTCTTTTACTTAAACCGGCATTGTGCCTTTTGAATTAAATTCGGATGCAATTTCTGTGTTTCATCATCAATAAGAATTCCAAGGTATTCAGTAAACCTGAAGTGATGCATCGGAATCTAAAACTGGACTCACAGGAGAGGTTCAAATCATTGAAAGTTAGAGTGTCAGTCCTCTTGTACTTAAGTCGGCATTGTGCCTTTTGTATTAAATTCGCATGGAATTTCTGTGTTTCATCGTCAATAAGATGGTCCAAGGTATACAGTAAACCTGAAGTGAAGCATCGGATACTAAAACGGGACTCACAGGAGAGGTTCAAATCATATAAAGTTAGAGTGTCAGTCCTCTTGTACTTAAGCCAGCATTGTGCCTTTTGAATTAAATTCGGATGCAATTTCTGTGTTTAATCGTCAATAAGAAGGTCCAAGGAATACAGTAAACCTGAAGTAAAGCATCGGAATGAAAAACTGGACTCACAGGAGCATTTAAAATCATAGAAAGTTAGAGTGTCAGTTTTCCTAGACTTAAGTCGGCATTGTGTCTTTTGTATTAAATTCGGATGCAATACCTGTGTTACATCGTCAATAAGAAGGTCCAAGGTATACAGTAAACCTGAAGAGAAGCATCGGAATCTAAAACTGGACTCACAGGAGAGGTTCAAATCATTGACAGTTAGAGCGTCAGTCCACTTGTACTTAAGTCGGCCTTGTGCCATTTGTATTAAATTCGGATGCAATTTCTGTGTTTCTTCGTCAATAAGAAGGTCCAAGTGATACAGTAAACTTGAAGTGAAGCATCGAAATCTAAAACTGGACTCACAGGAGAGGTTCAAATCATAGAAAGTTTGAGTGTCAGTCCTCTTGTACTTAAGTCGCCATTGTGCCTTTTGTATTAAATTCGGATGCAATTTCTGTGTTTCATCGTCAATAAGAAGGTCCAAGGGATACAGAAAACCTGAAGTGAAGCATCGGAATCTAAAACTGGACTTACAGGAGAGGTTCAAATCATATAAAATTAGAGTGTCAGTACTCGTGTACATATGTCGGCATTGTGCCCTTTGTATTAAATTCGGATGCAATTTCTGTGTTTCATCGTCAATAAGAAGGTCCATGGTATACAGTAAGCCCAAAGTGAAGCATCAGAATCTAAAACTGGACTCACAGGAGAATTTCAAATCATAGAAAGTTAGAGTGTCAGTCCTCTTGTACCTAAGTCGGCATTGTGCCTTTTGTATTAAATACGGATGCAATTTCAGTGTTTCATCGTCAATAAGAAGGTCCAAGGGATACAGTACACCTGAAGTGAAGCATCGGAATCTAAAACTGGACTAACAGGAGAGGTTCAAATCATTGAAACTTACAGTGTCAGTACTCTCGTACTTATGTTGGCAGTGTGCCTTTTGTATTAAATTCGGATGCAATTTCTGTATTTCATCATCAATAAGAAGGTCCAAGGTATTCAGTAAACCTGAAGTGAAGCATCGGAATCTAAAACTGGACTCACAGGAGAGGTTCAAATCATTGAAAGTTAGAGTGTCAGTCCTCTTGTACTTATGTCGGCATTGTGCCTTTTGTATCAAATTCGAATGGAATTTCTGTGTTTCATCGTCAATAAGAATGTCCAAGGAATACAGTAAACCTGAAGTGAAGCATCGGAATGTAAAACTGGACTCACAGGAGCGGTTAAAATCATAGAAAGTTAGAGTGTCAGTTTTCCTAGACTTAAGTCGGCATTGTGCCTTTTGTATTAAATTCGGATGCAATATCTGTGTTACATCGTCAATAAGAAGGTCCAAGGTATACAGTAAACCTGAAGAGAAGCATCGGAATCTAAAACTGGACTCACATGAGAGGTTCAAATCATTGAAAGTTAGAGTGTCAGTCCTCTTGAACTTAAGTCGGCATTGTGCCTTTTGTATTAAATTCGCATGGAATTTCTGTGTTTCATCGTCAATAAGAAGGTCCAAGGTATACAGTAAACCTGAAGTGAAGCATCGGATACTAAAACTGGACTCACAGGAGAGGTTCAAATCATATAAAGTTAGAGTGTCAGTCCTCTTGTACTTAAGCCGGCATTGTGCCTTTTGAATTAAAGTCGGATGCAATTTCTGTGTTTCATCGTCAATAAGAAGGTCCAAGGAATACAGTAAACCTGAAGTGAAGCATCGGAATGTAAAACTGGACTCACAGGAGCGGTTAAAATCATGGAAAGTTAGAGTGTCAGTCCTCTTGTACTTAAGTCGGCATTGTGCCTTTTGTATTAAATTCGGATGCAATTTCAGTGTTTCATCGTTAATAAGATGGTACAAGGGATACAGTAAACCTGAAGTGAAGCATCGGAATCTAAAACTGGACTCACAAGAGGGGCTCAAGTCATTGAAACTTAGAGTGTCAGTCCTCTTCTACTTATACCGGCATTGTGCCTTTTGAATTAAATTCGGATGCAATTTCTGTGTTTCATCATCAATAAGAATTCCAAGGTATTCAGTAAACCTGAAGTGATGCATCGGAATCTAAAACTGGACTCACAGGAGAGGTTCAAATCATTGAAAGTTAGAGTGTCAGTCCTCTTGTACTTAAGTCGGCATTGTGCCTTTTGTATTAAATTCGCATGGAATTTCTGTGTTTCATCGTCAATAAGATGGTCCAAGGTATACGGTAAACCTGAAGTGAAGCATCGGATACTAAACGGGACTCACAGGAGAGGTTCAAATCATATAAAGTTAGAGTGTCAGTCCTCTTGTACTTAAGCCGGCATTGTGCCTTTTGAATTAAATTCGGATGCAATTTCTGTGTTTAATCGTCAATAAGAAGGTCCAAGGAATACAGTAAACCTGAAGTAAAGCATCGGAATGTAAAACTGGGACTCACATGAGAGCATTTAAAATCATAGAAAGTTAGAGTGTCAGTTTTCCTAGACTTAAGTCGGCATTGTGCCTTTTGTATTAAATTCGGATGCAATATCTGTGTTACATCGTCAATAAGAAGGTCCAAGGTATACAGTAAACCTGAAGTGAAGCATCGGAATCTAAAACTGGACTCACAGGAGAGGTTCAAATCATTGACAGTTAGAGCGTCAGTGCTCTTGTACTTAAGTCCGGCATTGTGCCATTTGTATTAAATTCGGATGCAATTTCTGTGTTTCTTCGTCAATAAGAAGGTTCCAAGGGGATACAGTAAACTTGAAGTGAAGCATCGGAATCTAAAACTGGACTCACAGGAGAGGTTCAAATCATAGAAAGTTTGAGTGTCAGTCCTCTTGTACTTAAGTCGCCAATGTGCCTTTTGTATTAAATTCGGATGCAATTTCTGTGTTTCATCGTCAATAAGAAGGTCCAAGCGATACAGAAAACCTGAAGTGAAGCATCGGAATCTAAAACTGGACTTACAGGAGAGGTTCAAATCAATATAAAATTAGAGTGTCAGTACTCGTGTACATATGTCGGCATTGTGCCTTTTGTATTAAATTCGGATACAATTTCTGTGTTTCATCGTCAATAAGAAGGTCCCTGGTATACAGTAAGCCCAAAGTGAAGCATCGGACACTAAAACTGGACTCACAGGAGAAGTTCAAATCATTGAAAGTTAGAGTGTCAGTCCTCTTGTACTTAAGTCGGCATTGTGCTTTTGTATTAAATTCGGATGCAATTTCTGTGTTTCATCGTCAATAAGAAAGTCCAAGGGAAACAGTTAACCTGATTTAAAGCATCAGAATCTAAAACTGGACTCACAGGAGAATTTCAAATCATAGAAAGTTAGAGTGTCAGTCCTCTTGTACTTAAGTCGGCATTTTGCCTTTTGTATTAAAATACGGATGCAATTTCAGTGTTTCATCGTCAATAAGAAAGTCCAAGGGATACAGTAAACCTGAAGTGAAGCATCGGATTCTAAAACTGGACTAACAGGAGAGGTTCAAATCATTGAAACTTACAGTGTCAGTACTCTCGTACTTATGTTGGCAGTGTGCCTTTTGTATTAAATTCGGATGCAATTTCTGTGTTTCATCATCAATAAGAAGGTCCAAGGTATTCAGTAAACCTGAAGTGAAGCATCGGAATCTAAAACTGGACTCACAGGAGAGGTTCAAATCATTGAAAGTTAGGAGTGTCAGTCCTCTTGTACTTATGTCGGCATTGTGCCTTTTGTATCAAATTCGAATGGAATTTCTGGTGTTTCATCGTCAATAAGAAGGTCCAAGGTATACAGTAAACCTGAAGTGAAGCATCGGATACTAAAACTGGACTCACAGGAGAGGTTCAAATCATATAAAGTTAGAGGCGTCAGTCCTCTTGTACTTAAGCCGGCATTGTGCCTTTTGATTAAATTCGGATGCAATTTCTGTGTTTCATCGTCAATAAGAATGTCCAAGGAATACAGTAAACCTGAAGTGAAGCATCGGAATGTAAAACTGGACTCACAGGAGCGGTTAAAATCATAGAAAGTTAGAGTGTCAGTTTTTCCTAGACTTAAGTCGGCATTGTGCCT
>NW_025727679.1:27500-32500 GCF_021461385.2 Schistocerca piceifrons | reverse complement strand
AACCATACTTCCCCCGGAACCCAAAAGCTTTGGTTTCCCGGAGGCTGCCCGCCGAGTCATCGGAGGAACTGCGGCGGATCGCTGGCTGGCATCGTTTATGGTTAGAACTAGGGCGGTATCTGATCGCCTTCGAACCTCTAACTTTCGTTCTTGATTAATGAAAACATACTTGGCAAATGCTTTCGCTTCTGTTCGTCTTGCGACGATCCAAGAATTTCACCTCTAACGTCGCAATACGAATGCCCCCGCCTGTCCCTATTAATCATTACCTCGGGTTCCGAAAACCAACAAAATAGAACCGAGGTCCTATTCCATTATTCCATGCACACAGTATTCAGGCGGGCTTGCCTGCTTTAAGCACTCTAATTTGTTCAAAGTAAACGTGCCGGCCCACCGAGACACTCAATAAAGAGCACCCTGGTAGGATTTCAACGGGGTCCGCCTCGGGACGCACGAGCACGCACGAGGCGGTCGCACGCCTTCAGCTCGCCCCACCGGCAGGACGTCCCACGATACATGCCAGTTAAACACCGACGGGCGGTGAACCAACAGCGTGGGACACAAATCCAACTACGAGCTTTTTAACCGCAACAACTTTAATATACGCTATTGGAGCTGGAATTACCGCGGCTGCTGGCACCAGACTTGCCCTCCAATAGATACTCGTTAAAGGATTTAAAGTGTACTCATTCCGATTACGGGGCCTCGGATGAGTCCCGTATCGTTATTTTTCGTCACTACCTCCCCGTGCCGGGAGTGGGTAATTTGCGCGCCTGCTGCCTTCCTTGGATGTGGTAGCCGTTTCTCAGGCTCCCTCTCCGGAATCGAACCCTGATTCCCCGTTACCCGTTACAACCATGGTAGGCGCAGAACCTACCATCGACAGTTGATAAGGCAGACATTTGAAAGATGCGTCGCCGGTACGAGGACCGTGCGATCAGCCCAAAGTTATTCAGAGTCACCAAGGCAAACGGACCGGACGAGCCGACCGATTGGTTTTGATCTAATAAAAGCGTCCCTTCCATCTCTGGTCGGGACTCTGTTTGCATGTATTAGCTCTAGAATTACCACAGTTATCCAAGTAACGTGGGTACGATCTAAGGAACCATAACTGATTTAATGAGCCATTCGCGGTTTCACCTTAATGCGGCTTGTACTGAGACATGCATGGCTTAATCTTTGAGACAAGCATATGACTACTGGCAGGATCAACCAGGGAGCTGCGTCAACTAGAGCTGAGCAGCCGGCCGCCCGGGAGTGTGTCCCGGGGGCCCGCGCGAACACGCAAGCGTCCGCTCAATCATTCTGCAAACAGGAGGAGGCTGAGCTCCCCTGCACAATACACCTCGAAACCCTCTCAGGTCCCGGCGGCGCGCAGCGCCGTCCCAAGTACTTGGTCGGGTTCGAGAGAGGCGCAATCGCCCGGAGTTAGGCGAGTAGACGCTTTCGGTGCGACCACCCGTGCTCCCAACTGAGCTTGCCGCTGCCGACAGAGGCCCGGGAGCGTGCTGTCGTGGCATTGCCGGCGGGAGACAACACGCGCCACCTACGGTGACCGGCAGCTCCAACGCCAGCGCCACAGAAGGACAAAAGCCCCACTTGGGTGCCGAAGCGAACTCTCCCAGCACAGCGCACGCGCCAACACATCCGCACAGCTGCGATACAAACCACCAGCGAGAACCGCTGGGGCGACCGAGCAGCAGACGGCGTCGCGGCGCCGAGCGCCGGGCGGCGGCGCATCCTCAACGCACACAGTCCTCAATCGGACCAGCACACTGAAGATGTCCACCGCGCTTCGCACCGGGCCCGCGAGGACCTACTTTGGCCGCACGGCGCCGCGCGCAGGGTGCGCCGGCGCGCAGCTGCGACGCCTGCCGCGTCCGTCGGCCGGCGCGCCTGCCACTGGCCGCCCCCACCAGCCGGCTGTAGCGCGTGCGCCCACGCACCGCGCGGCCAGCACGCCGGGAGGCGCCCCCTCACCGGCCGGGGACGGTCCCACCCAGCCACCGCCGCGTATCGCTTCACACCCAGATGCCGTTCAGTTTCGTCGGCATGGTGGGTATCGCTGGAACAACCGGTTAGTACCTCAACCTATCGTCGCCATCACCGATTCACCCCTAGCGAGAACAACCGCACCACAACAGGTTACCATTTGTTCATTTGCGTAACTTCACCAGAAAACGCAGGCGTCCATCGCCATTTGCAACTTCAACGATTATTGCATGCCTGTGTCAGGTGTCACGCCACACTACGTCTGCCCACATACACGCAACAAAATGTGCACGCCTAGACAATACGTGGAAGGTGGCCCCCGTACGTATGCGATGTCCATTGCTCGAACGACTGTCAACCGGCCTCTGTAGCATGTCGCAGATATGGAACGCGGTGCACCATGCCATCACGGTGTGTGAGGAGAGACGACTAGGTCCGAATACATCAACAGACAGCTCATGCTGATCGCCATCCACGGCGTCCGTTCCTCCCACACGTCTCTATGGCGTACCACACTGCAATCCAGCTCTCATAGGGAGACGACACGTAGCTGCGTGCACAATATTTGCACTGTATGGTCCGCCGTTTTTGGGCGCAGTCGTTGTGCGGTCACACATGTGCCACGATGTATCATTCAGTACATAAGGACGAATGTGCAGTACAGATTGTGGTTCACGCGTACGACATCAGCGGACAGTTGACACAGGCCGCACCACAACGTAGCCTGAGTACGTCGCATGCGAAGGGCATTGAACATGCAAACTTCTCACCAACCAGCTTGCGAAGGCAGGGGGCAAGGTGGGGACGTGGGGAGGGGCGGCATGTACGTCCTGCTGCCATCCACATTACAGTGTACAGCAGGAGCATGTGGAAAGTGAGCAAGACTTGCAAGGTGTTTAACATGAAGCGATACACAGGGGTGCGGGCAGTGCGAGTAGCGAACTATATTGCGAGGGTTGCGGGTGGGCAACACTACAGTAATTGAACGAGTCGTATAACAATTACAGAGCAGGTTTAGGCGACAACGTGGGTTACGTTAAGGCGACAACATGGTTAGGTTAAGGCACAACATGGGTTAGGTTAAGGCACAACATGGGTTAGGTTAAGGCACAACATGGGTTAGGTTAAGGCACAACATGGGTTAGGTTAAGGCACAACATGGGTTAGGTTAAGGCACAACATGGGTTAGGTTAAGGCACAACATGGGTTAGGTTAAGGCACAACATGGGTTAGGTTGAGGCACAACATGGGTTAGGTTAAGGCACAACATGGGTTAGGTTGAGGCACAACATGGGTTAGGTTGAGGCACAACATGGGTTAGGTTGAGGCACAACATGGGTTAGGTTAAGGTACAACATGGGTTAGGTTAAGGTACAACATGGGTTAGGTTAAGGTACAACATGGGTTAGGTTAAGGTACAACATGGGTTAGGTTAAGGTACAACATGGGTTAGGTTAAGGTACAACATAGGTTAGGTTAAGGTACAACATAGGTTAGGTTAAGGTACAACATAGGTTAGGTTAAGGTACAACATAGGTTAGGTTAAGGTACAACATAGGTTAGGTTAAGGTACAACATAGGTTAGGTTAAGGTACAACATAGGTTAGGTTAAGGTACAACATAGGTTAGGTTAGGTTAGGTTAGGTTACACGTTGTTGTACGGAAAGGTGTAGGGGGGGGGGGCGGGGCGGCAGGTTCGTTGATAGTGATTATAGTAAGTGAATGCTTGTGACATGATCAGATTTGTCACGTCAGGATGCACCTTTGGCTTATTAGAGGCGGCGCTCCAATTCTATGCTTGTGTGAGACCTGTGTCTTTGACTCATGTCATTGTTTGTGCGCTGTGACAGGAGGTACTATTGTGATGTTGGGTGCACCGTTGTATAGGACATGTGTGGGTGTTGGTGCCTGGTCTGCGCAATGGTGGATGTCGAAAGGCTGGGATATTGTATTTTCCGCACGGACCTCCTGGTCTGGTTGTGATAGTGTGGATTGTGTAATGTGGCGGAGAAGATGCACTGGATGTTGTTCCATGCTGGTGCTTACATATTGTATGTGCGCCTGTTAGAAGCAGAGAGTGGTGCGTGATCAGAGTGTCTGGCTGACGTGTGGTTCCCATTTTGGGCAGACTCTTTCAGCATGTATACGGACAGTTGTGTATATTTGCTGTAGTTTGATGGCTCTGCATTGATTACTAATCAGCGCCGTGTGTACGGGTAATCTGGTTCCAGTCCAAAATGTTCCATCTGTGTACATTAGTGACAAAGACTCCCCCCATGCAGTGGGGCTCGGTCTGTTATAACTCTTCCGCGTAATATATTTGCCCCACGTTTTTGCGACTGCGAGTGCGAGTGCAACGCGCATGGGGACCGACATGCTGATGGCTCGGTATCGGACGCCGTACAGTGAGCAACGCGATCGCGTCTCTCGCTCGTAAGTGGTACAGGTCGCGGCTCATGTATACGGACAGCGGGAATGTCGCATATTGGAAATAACTCTTCATGAAACGCAAGTTATAGGGGTGGATTGCACTTTACGAGTGCGGGAAACGTCCGCCGTTCATCCGCTGGAGGTGCGAGTTTGGCGGTTGGGGTGGTGCACGAACGGGTGCGGGTGGCGTCATTGCCGGTCCACGGCTTCGTGCGGCAGAGCCACTGGAGATTGGGTGCTATGGTCGACAGAGGCTGCAGCCTTTGTGGGTGGCGTCGAAAGGCGGCCACTGTGGCGCCATCGCTGTCTTAGTCGGCTTGGCGTCTCATAGATGGCGGTAGCGTCGTTGCAGGAGGTCATGTTGCGGGAGACCTACAGATGGCGGTATGTTTTGTGGTGCGGACGTAGTGTTGTCAGATGCGCATAGATGGCGGTATTGCATGTGGTGTCGCCCTATTTTCATAGATGGCGATACTGTTTTGCCGGCATGGGTGGCGTAGTTCCGTCGGATCCCTGTAGGTGGCAGTGTGCTATGTCTACTGTCGACACCCACGGCACCACTATCTATCTATCTATTT
>NW_025727679.1:17500-20000 GCF_021461385.2 Schistocerca piceifrons | reverse complement strand
AGCGTCCGCTCAATCATTCTGCAAACAGGAGGAGGCTGAGCTCCCCTGCACAATACACCTCGAAACCCTCTCAGGTCCCGGCGGCGCGCAGCGCCGTCCCAAGTACTTGGT
The DNA here is from genome assembly GCF_021461385.2 of Schistocerca piceifrons. Taxonomy (NCBI): domain Eukaryota; kingdom Metazoa; phylum Arthropoda; class Insecta; order Orthoptera; family Acrididae; genus Schistocerca; species Schistocerca piceifrons. The sequence goes on along the minus strand of NW_025727679.1, from coordinate 19,889 downwards.
CGGGTTCGAGAGAGGCGCAATCGCCCGGAGTTAGGCGAGTAGACGCTTTCGGTGCGACCACCCGTGCTCCCAACTGAGCTTGCCGCTGCCGACAGAGGCCCGGGAGCGTGCTGTCGTGGCATTGCCGGCGGGAGACAACACGCGCCACCTACGGTGACCGGCAGCTCCAACGCCAGCGCCACAGAAGGACAAAAGCCCCACTTGGGTGCCGAAGCGAACTCTCCCAGCACAGCGCACGCGCCAACACATCCGCACAGCTGCGATACAAACCACCAGCGACAACCGCTGGGGCGACCGAGCAGCAGACGGCGTCGCGGCGCCGAGCGCCGGGCGGCGGCGCATCCTCAACGCACACAGTCCTCAATCGGACCAGCACACTGAAGATGTCCACCGCGCTTCGCACCGGGCCCGCGAGGACCTACTTTGGCCGCACGGCGCCGCGCGCAGGGTGCGCCGGCGCGCAGCTGCGACGCCTGCCGCGTCCGTCGGCCGGCGCGCCTGCCACTGGCCGCCCCCACCAGCCGGCTGTAGCGCGTGCGCCCACGCACCGCGCGGCCAGCACGCCGGGAGGCGCCCCCTCACCGGCCGGGGACGGTCCCACCCAGCCACCGCCGCGTATCGCTTCACACCCAGATGCCGTTCAGTTTCGTCGGCATGGTGGGTATCGCTGGAACAACCGGTTAGTACCTCAACCTATCGTCGCCATCACCGATTCACCCCTAGCGAGAACAACCGCACCACAACAGGTTACCATTTGTTCATTTGCGTAACTTCACCAGAAAACGCAGGCGTCCATCGCCATTTGCAACTTCAACGATTATTGCATGCCTGTGTCAGGTGTCACGCCACACTACGTCTGCCCACATACACGCAACAAAATGTGCACGCCTAGACAATACGTGGAAGGTGGCCCCCGTACGTATGCGATGTCCATTGCTCGAACGACTGTCAACCGGCCTCTGTAGCATGTCGCAGATATGGAACGCGGTGCACCATGCCATCACGGTGTGTGAGGAGAGACGACTACGTCCGAATACATCAACAGACAGCTCATGCTGATCGCCATCCACGGCGTCCGTTCCTCCCACACGTCTCTATGGCGTACCACACTGCAATCCAGCTCTCATAGGGAGACGACACGTAGCTGCGTGCACAATATTTGCACTGTATGGTCCGCCGTTTTTGGGCGCAGTCGTTGTGCGGTCACACATGTGCCACGATGTATCATTCAGTACATAAGGACGAATGTGCAGTACAGATTGTGGTTCACGCGTACGACATCAGCGGACAGTTGACACAGGCCGCACCACAACGTAGCCTGAGTACGTCGCATGCGAAGGGCATTGAACATGCAAACTTCTCACCAACCAGCTTGCGAAGGCAGGGGGCAAGGTGGGGACGTGGGGAGGGGCGGCATGTACGTCCTGCTGCCATCCACATTACAGTGTACAGCAGGAGCATGTGGAAAGTGAGCAAGACTTGCAAGGTGTTTAACATGAAGCGATACACAGGGGTGCGGGCAGTGCGAGTAGCGAACTATATTGCGAGGGTTGCGGGTGGGCAACACTACAGTAATTGAACGAGTCGTATAACAATTACAGAGCAGGTTTAGGCGACAACGTGGGTTACGTTAAGGCGACAACATGGGTTAGGTTAAGGCACAACATGGGTTAGGTTAAGGCACAACATGGGTTAGGTTAAGGCACAACATGGGTTAGGTTAAGGCACAACATGGGTTAGGTTAAGGCACAACATGGGTTAGGTTAAGGCACAACATGGGTTAGGTTAAGGCACAACATGGGTTAGGTTAAGGCACAACATGGGTTAGGTTGAGGCACAACATGGGTTAGGTTAAGGCACAACATGGGTTAGGTTGAGGCACAACATGGGTTAGGTTGAGGCACAACATGGGTTAGGTTGAGGCACAACATGGGTTAGGTTAAGGTACAACATGGGTTAGGTTAAGGTACAACATGGGTTAGGTTAAGGTACAACATGGGTTAGGTTAAGGTACAACATGGGTTAGGTTAAGGTACAACATGGGTTAGGTTAAGGTACAACATAGGTTAGGTTAAGGTACAACATAGGTTAGGTTAAGGTACAACATAGGTTAGGTTAAGGTACAACATAGGTTAGGTTAAGGTACAACATAGGTTAGGTTAAGGTACAACATAGGTTAGGTTAAGGTACAACATAGGTTAGGTTAAGGTACAACATAGGTTAGGTTAGGTTAGGTTAGGTTACACGTTGTTGTACGGAAAGGTGTAGGGGGGGGGGGGGGCGGGGGCGGCAGGTTCGTTGATAGTGATTATAGTAAGTGAATGCTTGTGACATGATCAGATTTGTCACGTCAGGATGCACCTTTGGCTTATTAGAGGCGGCGCTCCAA
>NW_025727679.1:7500-10000 GCF_021461385.2 Schistocerca piceifrons | reverse complement strand
TGCGGCGGATCGCTGGCTGGCATCGTTTATGGTTAGAACTAGGGCGGTATCTGATCGCCTTCGAACCTCTAACTTTCGTTCTTGATTAATGAAAACATACTTGGCAAATGCTTTCGCTTCTGTTCGTCTTGCGACGATCCAAGAATTTCACCTCTAACGTCGCAATACGAATGCCCCCGCCTGTCCCTATTAATCATTACCTCGGGTTCCGAAAACCAACAAAATAGAACCGAGGTCCTATTCCATTATTCCATGCACACAGTATTCAGGCGGGCTTGCCTGCTTTAAGCACTCTAATTTGTTCAAAGTAAACGTGCCGGCCCACCGAGACACTCAATAAAGAGCACCCTGGTAGGATTTCAACGGGGTCCGCCTCGGGACGCACGAGCACGCACGAGGCGGTCGCACGCCTTCAGCTCGCCCCACCGGCAGGACGTCCCACGATACATGCCAGTTAAACACCGACGGGCGGTGAACCAACAGCGTGGGACACAAATCCAACTACGAGCTTTTTAACCGCAACAACTTTAATATACGCTATTGGAGCTGGAATTACCGCGGCTGCTGGCACCAGACTTGCCCTCCAATAGATACTCGTTAAAGGATTTAAAGTGTACTCATTCCGATTACGGGGCCTCGGATGAGTCCCGTATCGTTATTTTTCGTCACTACCTCCCCGTGCCGGGAGTGGGTAATTTGCGCGCCTGCTGCCTTCCTTGGATGTGGTAGCCGTTTCTCAGGCTCCCTCTCCGGAATCGAACCCTGATTCCCCGTTACCCGTTACAACCATGGTAGGCGCAGAACCTACCATCGACAGTTGATAAGGCAGACATTTGAAAGATGCGTCGCCGGTACGAGGACCGTGCGATCAGCCCAAAGTTATTCAGAGTCACCAAGGCAAACGGACCGGACGAGCCGACCGATTGGTTTTGATCTAATAAAAGCGTCCCTTCCATCTCTGGTCGGGACTCTGTTTGCATGTATTAGCTCTAGAATTACCACAGTTATCCAAGTAACGTGGGTACGATCTAAGGAACCATAACTGATTTAATGAGCCATTCGCGGTTTCACCTTAATGCGGCTTGTACTGAGACATGCATGGCTTAATCTTTGAGACAAGCATATGACTACTGGCAGGATCAACCAGGGAGCTGCGTCAACTAGAGCTGAGCAGCCGGCCGCCCGGGAGTGTGTCCCGGGGGCCCGCGCGAACACGCAAGCGTCCGCTCAATCATTCTGCAAACAGGAGGAGGCTGAGCTCCCCTGCACAATACACCTCGAAACCCTCTCAGGTCCCGGCGGCGCGCAGCGCCGTCCCAAGTACTTGGTCGGGTTCGAGAGAGGCGCAATCGCCCGGAGTTAGGCGAGTAGACGCTTTCGGTGCGACCACCCGTGCTCCCAACTGAGCTTGCCGCTGCCGACAGAGGCCCGGGAGCGTGCTGTCGTGGCATTGCCGGCGGGAGACAACACGCGCCACCTACGGTGACCGGCAGCTCCAACGCCAGCGCCACAGAAGGACAAAAGCCCCACTTGGGTGCCGAAGCGAACTCTCCCAGCACAGCGCACGCGCCAACACATCCGCACAGCTGCGATACAAACCACCAGCGAGAACCGCTGGGGCGACCGAGCAGCAGACGGCGTCGCGGCGCCGAGCGCCGGGCGGCGGCGCATCCTCAACGCACACAGTCCTCAATCGGACCAGCACACTGAAGATGTCCACCGCGCTTCGCACCGGGCCCGCGAGGACCTACTTTGGCCGCACGGCGCCGCGCGCAGGGTGCGCCGGCGCGCAGCTGCGACGCCTGCCGCGTCCGTCGGCCGGCGCGCCTGCCACTGGCCGCCCCCACCAGCCGGCTGTAGCGCGTGCGCCCACGCACCGCGCGGCCAGCACGCCGGGAGGCGCCCCCTCACCGGCCGGGGACGGTCCCACCCAGCCACCGCCGCGTATCGCTTCACACCCAGATGCCGTTCAGTTTCGTCGGCATGGTGGGTATCGCTGGAACAACCGGTTAGTACCTCAACCTATCGTCGCCATCACCGATTCACCCCTAGCGAGAACAACCGCACCACAACAGGTTACCATTTGTTCATTTGCGTAACTTCACCAGAAAACGCAGGCGTCCATCGCCATTTGCAACTTCAACGATTATTGCATGCCTGTGTCAGGTGTCACGCCACACTACGTCTGCCCACATACACGCAACAAAATGTGCACGCCTAGACAATACGTGGAAGGTGGCCCCCGTACGTATGCGATGTCCATTGCTCGAACGACTGTCAACCGGCCTCTGTAGCATGTCGCAGATATGGAACGCGGTGCACCATGCCATCACGGTGTGTGAGGAGAGACGACTAGGTCCGAATACATCAACAGACAGCTCATGCTGATCGCCATCCACGGCGTCCGTTCCTCCCACACGTCTCTATGGCGTACCACACTGCAATCCAGCTCTCATAGGGAGACGACACGTAGCTGCGTGCACAATATTTGCACTGTATG
>NW_025727678.1:72500-75000 GCF_021461385.2 Schistocerca piceifrons | reverse complement strand
GGAGCGTGCTGTCGTGGCATTGCCGGCGGGAGACAACACGCGCCACCTACGGTGACCGGCAGCTCCAACGCCAGCGCCACAGAAGGACAAAAGCCCCACTTGGGTGCCGAAGCGAACTCTCCCAGCACAGCGCACGCGCCAACACATCCGCACAGCTGCGATACAAACCACCAGCGAGAACCGCTGGGGCGACCGAGCAGCAGACGGCGTCGCGGCGCCGAGCGCCGGGCGGCGGCGCATCCTCAACGCACACAGTCCTCAATCGGACCAGCACACTGAAGATGTCCACCGCGCTTCGCACCGGGCCCGCGAGGACCTACTTTGGCCGCACGGCGCCGCGCGCAGGGTGCGCCGGCGCGCAGCTGCGACGCCTGCCGCGTCCGTCGGCCGGCGCGCCTGCCACTGGCCGCCCCCACCAGCCGGCTGTAGCGCGTGCGCCCACGCACCGCGCGGCCAGCACGCCGGGAGGCGCCCCCTCACCGGCCGGGGACGGTCCCACCCAGCCACCGCCGCGTATCGCTTCACACCCAGATGCCGTTCAGTTTCGTCGGCATGGTGGGTATCGCTGGAACAACCGGTTCGTACCTCAACCTATCGTCGCCATCACCGATTCACCCCTAGCGAGAACAACCGCACCACAACAGGTTACCATTTGTTCATTTGCGTAACTTCACCAGAAAACGCAGGCGTCCATCGCCATTTGCAACTTCAACGATTATTGCATGCCTGTGTCAGGTGTCACGCCACACTACGTCTGCCCACATACACGCAACAAAATGTGCACGCCTAGACAATACGTGGAAGGTGGCCCCCGTACGTATGCGATGTCCATTGCTCGAACGACTGTCAACCGGCCTCTGTAGCATGTCGCAGATATGGAACGCGGTGCACCATGCCATCACGGTGTGTGAGGAGAGACGACTAGGTCCGAATACATCAACAGACAGCTCATGCTGATCGCCATCCACGGCGTCCGTTCCTCCCACACGTCTCTATGGCGTACCACACTGCAATCCAGCTCTCATAGGGAGACGACACGTAGCTGCGTGCACAATATTTGCACTGTATGGTCCGCCGTTTTTGGGGCGCAGTCGTTGTACGGTCACACATGTGCCACGATGTATCATTCGGTACATAAGGGACGAATGTGCAGTACAGATTGTGGTTTACGCGTACGACATTAGCGGACGGTTGACACAGGCCGCACCACAACGTAGCCTGAGTACGTCGCATGCGAAGGGCATTGAACATGCAAACTTCTCACCAACCAGCTTGCGAAGGCAGGGGGGGCAAGGTGGGGACGTGGGGAGGGGCGGCATGTACGTCCTGCTGCCATCCACATTACAGTGTACAGCAGGAGCATGTGGAAAGTCAGCAAGACTTGCAAGGTGTTTAACATGAAGCGATACACAGGGGAGCGGGCAGTGCGAGTAGCGAACTATATTGCGAGGGTTGCGGGTGGGCAACACTACACTAATTGAACGAGTCGTATAACAATTACAGAGCAGGTTTAGGCGACAACATGGGTTACGTTAGGGGACAACGTGGGTTACGTTAGGGGACAACGTGGGTTAGGTTAAGGCACAACGTGGGTTAGGTTAAGGCACAACGTGGGTTAGGTTAAGGCACAACGTGGGTTAGGTTAAGGCACAACGTGGGTTAGGTTAAGGCACAACGTGGGTTAGGTTAAGGCACAACGTGGGTTAGGTTAAGGCACAACGTGGGTTAGGTTAAGGCACAACGTGGGTTAGGTTAAGGCACAACGTGGGTTAGGTTAAGGCACAACGTGGGTTAGGTTAAGGCACAACGTGGGTTAGGTTAAGGCACAACGTGGGTTAGGTTAAGGCACAACATGGGTTAGGTTAAGGTACAACATGGGTTAGGTTAAGGTACAACATGGGTTAGGTTAAGGTACAACATGGGTTAGGTTAAGGTACAACATGGGTTAGGTTAAGGTACAACATGGGTTAGGTTAAGGTACAACATGGGTTAGGTTAAGGTACAACATGGGTTAGGTTAAGGTACAACATAGGTTAGGTTAAGGTACAACATGGGTTAGGTTAAGGTACAACATAGGTTAGGTTAAGGTACAACATAGGTTAGGTTAAGGTACAACATAGGTTAGGTTAAGGTACAACATAGGTTAGGTTAAGGTACAACATAGGTTAGGTTAAGGTACAACATAGGTTAGGTTAAGGTACAACATAGGTTAGGTTAGGTTAGGTTAGGTTACACGTTGTTGTAAGGAAAGGTGTAGGGGGGGGGGGGGCGGGGGCGGCAGGTTCGTTGATAGTGATTATAGTAAGTGAATGCTTGTGACATGATCAGATTTGTCACGTCAGGATGCACCTTTGGCTTATTAGAGGCGGCGCTCCAATTCTATGCTTGTGTGAGACCTGTGTCTTTGACTCATGTCATTGTTTGTGCGCTGTGACAGGAGGTACTATTGTGATGTTGGGTGCACCGTTGTATAGGACATGTGTGGGTGTTGGTGCCTGGT
>NW_025727678.1:62500-65000 GCF_021461385.2 Schistocerca piceifrons | reverse complement strand
CGTCGCAATACGAATGCCCCCGCCTGTCCCTATTAATCATTACCTCGGGTTCCGAAAACCAACAAAATAGAACCGAGGTCCTATTCCATTATTCCATGCACACAGTATTCAGGCGGGCTTGCCTGCTTTAAGCACTCTAATTTGTTCAAAGTAAACGTGCCGGCCCACCGAGACACTCAATAAAGAGCACCCTGGTAGGATTTCAACGGGGTCCGCCTCGGGACGCACGAGCACGCACGAGGCGGTCGCACGCCTTCGGCTCGCCCCACCGGCAGGACGTCCCACGATACATGCCAGTTAAACACCGACGGGCGGTGAACCAACAGCGTGGGACACAAATCCAACTACGAGCTTTTTAACCGCAACAACTTTAATATACGCTATTGGAGCTGGAATTACCGCGGCTGCTGGCACCAGACTTGCCCTCCAATAGATACTCGTTAAAGGATTTAAAGTGTACTCATTCCGATTACGGGGCCTCGGATGAGTCCCGTATCGTTATTTTTCGTCACTACCTCCCCGTGCCGGGAGTGGGTAATTTGCGCGCCTGCTGCCTTCCTTGGATGTGGTAGCCGTTTCTCAGGCTCCCTCTCCGGAATCGAACCCTGATTCCCCGTTACCCGTTACAACCATGGTAGGCGCAGAACCTACCATCGACAGTTGATAAGGCAGACATTTGAAAGATGCGTCGCCGGTACGAGGACCGTGCGATCAGCCCAAAGTTATTCAGAGTCACCAAGGCAAACGGACCGGACGAGCCGACCGATTGGTTTTGATCTAATAAAAGCGTCCCTTCCATCTCTGGTCGGGACTCTGTTTGCATGTATTAGCTCTAGAATTACCACAGTTATCCAAGTAACGTGGGTACGATCTAAGGAACCATAACTGATTTAATGAGCCATTCGCGGTTTCACCTTAATGCGGCTTGTACTGAGACATGCATGGCTTAATCTTTGAGACAAGCATATGACTACTGGCAGGATCAACCAGGGAGCTGCGTCAACTAGAGCTGAGCAGCCGGCCGCCCGGGAGTGTGTCCCGGGGGCCCGCGCGAACACGCAAGCGTCCGCTCAATCATTCTGCAAACAGGAGGAGGCTGAGCTCCCCTGCACAATACACCTCGAAACCCTCTCAGGTCCCGGCGGCGCGCAGCGCCGTCCCAAGTACTTGGTCGGGTTCGAGAGAGGCGCAATCGCCCGGAGTTAGGCGAGTAGACGCTTTCGGTGCGACCACCCGTGCTCCCAACTGAGCTTGCCGCTGCCGACAGAGGCCCGGGAGCGTGCTGTCGTGGCATTGCCGGCGGGAGACAACACGCGCCACCTACGGTGACCGGCAGCTCCAACGCCAGCGCCACAGAAGGACAAAAGCCCCACTTGGGTGCCGAAGCGAACTCTCCCAGCACAGCGCACGCGCCAACACATCCGCACAGCTGCGATACAAACCACCAGCGAGAACCGCTGGGGCGACCGAGCAGCAGACGGCGTCGCGGCGCCGAGCGCCGGGCGGCGGCGCATCCTCAACGCACACAGTCCTCAATCGGACCAGCACACTGAAGATGTCCACCGCGCTTCGCACCGGGCCCGCGAGGACCTACTTTGGCCGCACGGCGCCGCGCGCAGGGTGCGCCGGCGCGCAGCTGCGACGCCTGCCGCGTCCGTCGGCCGGCGCGCCTGCCACTGGCCGCCCCCACCAGCCGGCTGTAGCGCGTGCGCCCACGCACCGCGCGGCCAGCACGCCGGGAGGCGCCCCCTCACCGGCCGGGGACGGTCCCACCCAGCCACCGCCGCGTATCGCTTCACACCCAGATGCCGTTCAGTTTCGTCGGCATGGTGGGTATCGCTGGAACAACCGGTTCGTACCTCAACCTATCGTCGCCATCACCGATTCACCCCTAGCGAGAACAACCGCACCACAACAGGTTACCATTTGTTCATTTGCGTAACTTCACCAGAAAACGCAGGCGTCCATCGCCATTTGCAACTTCAACGATTATTGCATGCCTGTGTCAGGTGTCACGCCACACTACGTCTGCCCACATACACGCAACAAAATGTGCACGCCTAGACAATACGTGGAAGGTGGCCCCCGTACGTATGCGATGTCCATTGCTCGAACGACTGTCAACCGGCCTCTGTAGCATGTCGCAGATATGGAACGCGGTGCACCATGCCATCACGGTGTGTGAGGAGAGACGACTAGGTCCGAATACATCAACAGACAGCTCATGCTGATCGCCATCCACGGCGTCCGTTCCTCCCACACGTCTCTATGGCGTACCACACTGCAATCCAGCTCTCATAGGGAGACGACACGTAGCTGCGTGCACAATATTTGCACTGTATGGTCCGCCGTTTTTGGGCGCAGTCGTTGTACGGTCACACATGTGCCACGATGTATCATTCGGTACATAAGGACGAATGTGCAGTACAGATTGTGGTTTACGCGTACGACATTAGCGGACGGTTGACACAGGCCGCACCACAACGTAGCCTGAGTACGT
>NW_025727678.1:50000-52500 GCF_021461385.2 Schistocerca piceifrons | reverse complement strand
AGGCGAGTAGACGCTTTCGGTGCGACCACCCGTGCTCCCAACTGAGCTTGCCGCTGCCGACAGAGGCCCGGGAGCGTGCTGTCGTGGCATTGCCGGCGGGAGACAACACGCGCCACCTACGGTGACCGGCAGCTCCAACGCCAGCGCCACAGAAGGACAAAAGCCCCACTTGGGTGCCGAAGCGAACTCTCCCAGCACAGCGCACGCGCCAACACATCCGCACAGCTGCGATACAAACCACCAGCGAGAACCGCTGGGGCGACCGAGCAGCAGACGGCGTCGCGGCGCCGAGCGCCGGGCGGCGGCGCATCCTCAACGCACACAGTCCTCAATCGGACCAGCACACTGAAGATGTCCACCGCGCTTCGCACCGGGCCCGCGAGGACCTACTTTGGCCGCACGGCGCCGCGCGCAGGGTGCGCCGGCGCGCAGCTGCGACGCCTGCCGCGTCCGTCGGCCGGCGCGCCTGCCACTGGCCGCCCCCACCAGCCGGCTGTAGCGCGTGCGCCCACGCACCGCGCGGCCAGCACGCCGGGAGGCGCCCCCTCACCGGCCGGGGACGGTCCCACCCAGCCACCGCCGCGTATCGCTTCACACCCAGATGCCGTTCAGTTTCGTCGGCATGGTGGGTATCGCTGGAACAACCGGTTCGTACCTCAACCTATCGTCGCCATCACCGATTCACCCCTAGCGAGAACAACCGCACCACAACAGGTTACCATTTGTTCATTTGCGTAACTTCACCAGAAAACGCAGGCGTCCATCGCCATTTGCAACTTCAACGATTATTGCATGCCTGTGTCAGGTGTCACGCCACACTACGTCTGCCCACATACACGCAACAAAATGTGCACGCCTAGACAATACGTGGAAGGTGGCCCCCGTACGTATGCGATGTCCATTGCTCGAACGACTGTCAACCGGCCTCTGTAGCATGTCGCAGATATGGAACGCGGTGCACCATGCCATCACGGTGTGTGAGGAGAGACGACTAGGTCCGAATACATCAACAGACAGCTCATGCTGATCGCCATCCACGGCGTCCGTTCCTCCCACACGTCTCTATGGCGTACCACACTGCAATCCAGCTCTCATAGGGAGACGACACGTAGCTGCGTGCACAATATTTGCACTGTATGGTCCGCCGTTTTTGGGCGCAGTCGTTGTACGGTCACACATGTGCCACGATGTATCATTCGGTACATAAGGACGAATGTGCAGTACAGATTGTGGTTTACGCGTACGACATTAGCGGACGGTTGACACAGGCCGCACCACAACGTAGCCTGAGTACGTCGCATGCGAAGGGCATTGAACATGCAAACTTCTCACCAACCAGCTTGCGAAGGCAGGGGGGCAAGGTGGGGACGTGGGGAGGGGCGGCATGTACGTCCTGCTGCCATCCACATTACAGTGTACAGCAGGAGCATGTGGAAAGTCAGCAAGACTTGCAAGGTGTTTAACATGAAGCGATACACAGGGGAGCGGGCAGTGCGAGTAGCGAACTATATTGCGAGGGTTGCGGGTGGGCAACACTACACTAATTGAACGAGTCGTATAACAATTACAGAGCAGGTTTAGGCGACAACATGGGTTACGTTAGGGGACAACGTGGGTTACGTTAGGGGACAACGTGGGTTAGGTTAAGGCACAACGTGGGTTAGGTTAAGGCACAACGTGGGTTAGGTTAAGGCACAACGTGGGTTAGGTTAAGGCACAACGTGGGTTAGGTTAAGGCACAACGTGGGTTAGGTTAAGGCACAACGTGGGTTAGGTTAAGGCACAACGTGGGTTAGGTTAAGGCACAACGTGGGTTAGGTTAAGGCACAACGTGGGTTAGGTTAAGGCACAACGTGGGTTAGGTTAAGGCACAACGTGGGTTAGGTTAAGGCACAACGTGGGTTAGGTTAAGGCACAACATGGGTTAGGTTAAGGTACAACATGGGTTAGGTTAAGGTACAACATGGGTTAGGTTAAGGTACAACATGGGTTAGGTTAAGGTACAACATGGGTTAGGTTAAGGTACAACATGGGTTAGGTTAAGGTACAACATGGGTTAGGTTAAGGTACAACATGGGTTAGGTTAAGGTACAACATAGGTTAGGTTAAGGTACAACATGGGTTAGGTTAAGGTACAACATAGGTTAGGTTAAGGTACAACATAGGTTAGGTTAAGGTACAACATAGGTTAGGTTAAGGTACAACATAGGTTAGGTTAAGGTACAACATAGGTTAGGTTAAGGTACAACATAGGTTAGGTTAAGGTACAACATAGGTTAGGTTAAGGTACAACATAGGTTAGGTTAGGTTAGGTTACACGTTGTTGTAAGGAAAGGTGTAGGGGGGGGGGGGGCGGGGGCGGCAGGTTCGTTGATAGTGATTATAGTAAGTGAATGCTTGTGACATGATCAGATTTGTCACGTCAGGATGCACCTTTGGCTTATTAGAGGCGGCGCTCCAATTCTATGCTTGTGTGAGACCTGTGTCTTTGACTCATGTC
>NW_025727678.1:40000-42500 GCF_021461385.2 Schistocerca piceifrons | reverse complement strand
TTTCGTTCTTGATTAATGAAAACATACTTGGCAAATGCTTTCGCTTCTGTTCGTCTTGCGACGATCCAAGAATTTCACCTCTAACGTCGCAATACGAATGCCCCCGCCTGTCCCTATTAATCATTACCTCGGGTTCCGAAAACCAACAAAATAGAACCGAGGTCCTATTCCATTATTCCATGCACACAGTATTCAGGCGGGCTTGCCTGCTTTAAGCACTCTAATTTGTTCAAAGTAAACGTGCCGGCCCACCGAGACACTCAATAAAGAGCACCCTGGTAGGATTTCAACGGGGTCCGCCTCGGGACGCACGAGCACGCACGAGGCGGTCGCACGCCTTCGGCTCGCCCCACCGGCAGGACGTCCCACGATACATGCCAGTTAAACACCGACGGGCGGTGAACCAACAGCGTGGGACACAAATCCAACTACGAGCTTTTTAACCGCAACAACTTTAATATACGCTATTGGAGCTGGAATTACCGCGGCTGCTGGCACCAGACTTGCCCTCCAATAGATACTCGTTAAAGGATTTAAAGTGTACTCATTCCGATTACGGGGCCTCGGATGAGTCCCGTATCGTTATTTTTCGTCACTACCTCCCCGTGCCGGGAGTGGGTAATTTGCGCGCCTGCTGCCTTCCTTGGATGTGGTAGCCGTTTCTCAGGCTCCCTCTCCGGAATCGAACCCTGATTCCCCGTTACCCGTTACAACCATGGTAGGCGCAGAACCTACCATCGACAGTTGATAAGGCAGACATTTGAAAGATGCGTCGCCGGTACGAGGACCGTGCGATCAGCCCAAAGTTATTCAGAGTCACCAAGGCAAACGGACCGGACGAGCCGACCGATTGGTTTTGATCTAATAAAAGCGTCCCTTCCATCTCTGGTCGGGACTCTGTTTGCATGTATTAGCTCTAGAATTACCACAGTTATCCAAGTAACGTGGGTACGATCTAAGGAACCATAACTGATTTAATGAGCCATTCGCGGTTTCACCTTAATGCGGCTTGTACTGAGACATGCATGGCTTAATCTTTGAGACAAGCATATGACTACTGGCAGGATCAACCAGGGAGCTGCGTCAACTAGAGCTGAGCAGCCGGCCGCCCGGGAGTGTGTCCCGGGGGCCCGCGCGAACACGCAAGCGTCCGCTCAATCATTCTGCAAACAGGAGGAGGCTGAGCTCCCCTGCACAATACACCTCGAAACCCTCTCAGGTCCCGGCGGCGCGCAGCGCCGTCCCAAGTACTTGGTCGGGTTCGAGAGAGGCGCAATCGCCCGGAGTTAGGCGAGTAGACGCTTTCGGTGCGACCACCCGTGCTCCCAACTGAGCTTGCCGCTGCCGACAGAGGCCCGGGAGCGTGCTGTCGTGGCATTGCCGGCGGGAGACAACACGCGCCACCTACGGTGACCGGCAGCTCCAACGCCAGCGCCACAGAAGGACAAAAGCCCCACTTGGGTGCCGAAGCGAACTCTCCCAGCACAGCGCACGCGCCAACACATCCGCACAGCTGCGATACAAACCACCAGCGAGAACCGCTGGGGCGACCGAGCAGCAGACGGCGTCGCGGCGCCGAGCGCCGGGCGGCGGCGCATCCTCAACGCACACAGTCCTCAATCGGACCAGCACACTGAAGATGTCCACCGCGCTTCGCACCGGGCCCGCGAGGACCTACTTTGGCCGCACGGCGCCGCGCGCAGGGTGCGCCGGCGCGCAGCTGCGACGCCTGCCGCGTCCGTCGGCCGGCGCGCCTGCCACTGGCCGCCCCCACCAGCCGGCTGTAGCGCGTGCGCCCACGCACCGCGCGGCCAGCACGCCGGGAGGCGCCCCCTCACCGGCCGGGGACGGTCCCACCCAGCCACCGCCGCGTATCGCTTCACACCCAGATGCCGTTCAGTTTCGTCGGCATGGTGGGTATCGCTGGAACAACCGGTTCGTACCTCAACCTATCGTCGCCATCACCGATTCACCCCTAGCGAGAACAACCGCACCACAACAGGTTACCATTTGTTCATTTGCGTAACTTCACCAGAAAACGCAGGCGTCCATCGCCATTTGCAACTTCAACGATTATTGCATGCCTGTGTCAGGTGTCACGCCACACTACGTCTGCCCACATACACGCAACAAAATGTGCACGCCTAGACAATACGTGGAAGGTGGCCCCCGTACGTATGCGATGTCCATTGCTCGAACGACTGTCAACCGGCCTCTGTAGCATGTCGCAGATATGGAACGCGGTGCACCATGCCATCACGGTGTGTGAGGAGAGACGACTAGGTCCGAATACATCAACAGACAGCTCATGCTGATCGCCATCCACGGCGTCCGTTCCTCCCACACGTCTCTATGGCGTACCACACTGCAATCCAGCTCTCATAGGGAGACGACACGTAGCTGCGTGCACAATATTTGCACTGTATGGTCCGCCGTTTTTGGGCGCAGTCGTTGTACGGTCACACATGTGCCACGATGTATCATTCGGTACATAAGGACG
>NW_025727678.1:32500-35000 GCF_021461385.2 Schistocerca piceifrons | reverse complement strand
TTTGACCGCCACCACGTCAGGCTTGCGGATGCCCTCAGGTGTTCGGAGGTGGGGCTCCACAGAGACATTGAAGCCCCTCTGCGCGAGTCCACGGGCGACATAACGCACTACAGCGTCATGGCGCTTGACCCGGGACCCGTGCGTCCTAAAGCAAGCCTGAAGTACGTGGTTGGCGGTCTCCACGGCCTGGCACCCCGCGCGGCATCTGGTGTCCGCCTCCCGCCCGCGACTGCGCCGTGCCTTCGTAGGGAAGGCGTTGATGCGGGCGCGGAGGGCGTCGATGTACTCACGCCCAGATAGCAGGCGACTGGTGTCGGCGACCCACTGATGTTGGCCACTGACGGCGGCAGAAGATGACAGTGCCGCACCGTCAATGGCGATGTGTAGGCGCGCCGCCCACATTTCCCCAACCTGCGTTGACGATTTGAGGAGGTGGCCCTCCCACATTAGGTGGCGCTCCAGCACCTCGATCTCACGCTGCACCTCATCCATGCCTGCACCGTCGCAGGCTGGCCCTAACTTCTTCAGCGCCAGGAGACGGGACCGACGGAGGGTCGGACCCATCCATCGGCAAGATGGAATGCCGAGGCCCCCCTGGGCAACAGGAGCGTGGAAGTATCCCAGGGGGGTGTCCGCCGGAAGGCGGAACCATCTCCTGACGGCGGCCCGGATGGTAACGTCGGCCGACTTCAATGCACCCACCCGGGTGCGGCTGAGGGCCAGCCCGTGGTACAGGCCAGGGAGAAGTACATTGGTGAGAGCGTGGAGGCGCTGTTGCGGCTTCAGCGGAGCTCGGGAGATGACGTCAAGCTGCTCCACCAGGTGGCTACGTGGATTGAAGACACAGCGACCCGCCGTGGAAAATTGCAGCCCCAGGTACCGGAAGGTTTCACCCACACGCAGGGCAGGCATGGTGGTATTGCCTGCTGTGAAGGTGACATTGCTGTCCACCTTCACCTTCTTCTCGCGCCCTGACGCGACTAAGGCGAGGGTGAAACACTTCCGGGCGTTGATCTGCAGCCCCAGGTGGGCGAGGGCTGCGGTAGCTGCGTCGATGAGGGACTGCAAGCCCCTCGGGGTCGCTGCAAACAGCAAGACGTCATCTGCAAAGGCCGCAGCGTTGACTCTGCGACCGAGGATCCGAGCTCCGATGTGGGAGGGCAGTTGGCCTAAAACGTAGTCCACCGCAAAGTTGAACAGGAGGGGGGAGAGGGGATCGCCCTGGCGAACGCCCCGTGCTGGCTGCACAGACACCTGCCATCCCTGGTCTGCTGGACTTCTGGGCGGACCTCTTCACTAAGAAGCCCATCTTCACTAAGAAGCCCATCTCCACCGCGGGCTTCATTCGTGACCGCCTCCTCCCGCACTCAGAGCCTGTCGCTCTCGAGTGCATATGGGGGCCGGTCACACATGAGGAGGTCGCCGCCGCGTTGCCGCCCAGGGGATCAGCAGCCGGGCCGGACGGCCTTACCCCAGCGGAGTTGCGGCGCCTGCCGCACGAAGTCCTGGTGAAAGTGATGAATCTCTTCCTTCTGGCCCGCGCCCTTCCGGAACGCCTGCTTCGCGCGCGGACGTCCCTTCTCCCGAAAACGGCTGCACCAACATCCCCCGCTGACTTTCGCCCCATTACGGTCTGCTCGGTGTTGGCGCGGACCTTTCACAAGGTTCTCGCGTCACGCCTGATGCGCGCATGTGCTGTGGACGAACGTCAGCGGGCATTCATCCCTCGGGATGGGATGTTGGAAAATACCTTCATCTTGGACACTGCTCTCACCGACGCAGTTCGCTCCTGCCGCTCTGTCTTTGTGGCATCGATCGACGTATCTAAGGCATTCGATTCGGTAGATCATGCTGCCCTTCGCCCCGTGCTGAAGGCGCATGGCCTGCCGGATTGCTTTGTCGAGTATGTCGAGCGGTGCTACGAGGGCAGCACGACAGTGATAGCGGACGGCGCCGGCGTGGGCGTGTCTGTGCAGCCAGCACGGGGCGTCATAGTTACTCCCGCCGTTTACCCGCGCTTGCTTGAATTTCTTCACGTTGACATTCAGAGCACTGGGCAGAAATCACATTGCGTCAACACCCGCTAGGGCCATCGCAATGCTTTGTTTTAATTAGACAGTCGGATTCCCCCAGTCCGTGCCAGTTCTGAGTTGATCGTTGAATGGCGGCCGAAGAGAATCCGCGCACCCGCGCGCCCCCGGAGGAGCACGCTAAGGCGGACGCGGCCTCGCAGCAAGGAAGATCCGTGGGAGGCCAAGGCACGGGACCGAGCTCGGATCCTGCACGCAGGTTGAAGCACCGGGGCGCGAACGCCGCGCAGGCGCGCGCATCCTGCACCGCCGGCCAGCACGAGGCCGACCAACGGCGAGAGCAGACCACGCCCGCGCTAAACGCCCGCACTTACCGGCACCCCTACGGCACTCACCTCGCCCAGGCCCGGCACGTTAGCGCTGACCCACTTCCCGACCAAGCCCGACACGCCCCGATCCTCAGAGCCAAT
>NW_025727678.1:25000-27500 GCF_021461385.2 Schistocerca piceifrons | reverse complement strand
GGGAGTGTGTCCCGGGGGCCCGCGCGAACACGCAAGCGTCCGCTCAATCATTCTGCAAACAGGAGGAGGCTGAGCTCCCCTGCACAATACACCTCGAAACCCTCTCAGGTCCCGGCGGCGCGCAGCGCCGTCCCAAGTACTTGGTCGGGTTCGAGAGAGGCGCAATCGCCCGGAGTTAGGCGAGTAGACGCTTTCGGTGCGACCACCCGTGCTCCCAACTGAGCTTGCCGCTGCCGACAGAGGCCCGGGAGCGTGCTGTCGTGGCATTGCCGGCGGGAGACAACACGCGCCACCTACGGTGACCGGCAGCTCCAACGCCAGCGCCACAGAAGGACAAAAGCCCCACTTGGGTGCCGAAGCGAACTCTCCCAGCACAGCGCACGCGCCAACACATCCGCACAGCTGCGATACAAACCACCAGCGAGAACCGCTGGGGCGACCGAGCAGCAGACGGCGTCGCGGCGCCGAGCGCCGGGCGGCGGCGCATCCTCAACGCACACAGTCCTCAATCGGACCAGCACACTGAAGATGTCCACCGCGCTTCGCACCGGGCCCGCGAGGACCTACTTTGGCCGCACGGCGCCGCGCGCAGGGTGCGCCGGCGCGCAGCTGCGACGCCTGCCGCGTCCGTCGGCCGGCGCGCCTGCCACTGGCCGCCCCCACCAGCCGGCTGTAGCGCGTGCGCCCACGCACCGCGCGGCCAGCACGCCGGGAGGCGCCCCCTCACCGGCCGGGGACGGTCCCACCCAGCCACCGCCGCGTATCGCTTCACACCCAGATGCCGTTCAGTTTCGTCGGCATGGTGGGTATCGCTGGAACAACCGGTTCGTACCTCAACCTATCGTCGCCATCACCGATTCACCCCTAGCGAGAACAACCGCACCACAACAGGTTACCATTTGTTCATTTGCGTAACTTCACCAGAAAACGCAGGCGTCCATCGCCATTTGCAACTTCAACGATTATTGCATGCCTGTGTCAGGTGTCACGCCACACTACGTCTGCCCACATACACGCAACAAAATGTGCACGCCTAGACAATACGTGGAAGGTGGCCCCCGTACGTATGCGATGTCCATTGCTCGAACGACTGTCAACCGGCCTCTGTAGCATGTCGCAGATATGGAACGCGGTGCACCATGCCATCACGGTGTGTGAGGAGAGACGACTAGGTCCGAATACATCAACAGACAGCTCATGCTGATCGCCATCCACGGCGTCCGTTCCTCCCACACGTCTCTATGGCGTACCACACTGCAATCCAGCTCTCATAGGGAGACGACACGTAGCTGCGTGCACAATATTTGCACTGTATGGTCCGCCGTTTTTGGGCGCAGTCGTTGTACGGTCACACATGTGCCACGATGTATCATTCGGTACATAAGGACGAATGTGCAGTACAGATTGTGGTTTACGCGTACGACATTAGCGGACGGTTGACACAGGCCGCACCACAACGTAGCCTGAGTACGTCGCATGCGAAGGGCATTGAACATGCAAACTTCTCACCAACCAGCTTGCGAAGGCAGGGGGGCAAGGTGGGGACGTGGGGAGGGGCGGCATGTACGTCCTGCTGCCATCCACATTACAGTGTACAGCAGGAGCATGTGGAAAGTCAGCAAGACTTGCAAGGTGTTTAACATGAAGCGATACACAGGGGAGCGGGCAGTGCGAGTAGCGAACTATATTGCGAGGGTTGCGGGTGGGCAACACTACACTAATTGAACGAGTCGTATAACAATTACAGAGCAGGTTTAGGCGACAACATGGGTTACGTTAGGGGACAACGTGGGTTACGTTAGGGGACAACGTGGGTTAGGTTAAGGCACAACGTGGGTTAGGTTAAGGCACAACGTGGGTTAGGTTAAGGCACAACGTGGGTTAGGTTAAGGCACAACGTGGGTTAGGTTAAGGCACAACGTGGGTTAGGTTAAGGCACAACGTGGGTTAGGTTAAGGCACAACGTGGGTTAGGTTAAGGCACAACGTGGGTTAGGTTAAGGCACAACGTGGGTTAGGTTAAGGCACAACGTGGGTTAGGTTAAGGCACAACGTGGGTTAGGTTAAGGCACAACGTGGGTTAGGTTAAGGCACAACGTGGGTTAGGTTAAGGTACAACATGGGTTAGGTTAAGGTACAACATGGGTTAGGTTAAGGTACAACATGGGTTAGGTTAAGGTACAACATGGGTTAGGTTAAGGTACAACATGGGTTAGGTTAAGGTACAACATGGGTTAGGTTAAGGTACAACATGGGTTAGGTTAAGGTACAACATAGGTTAGGTTAAGGTACAACATGGGTTAGGTTAAGGTACAACATAGGTTAGGTTAAGGTACAACATAGGTTAGGTTAAGGTACAACATAGGTTAGGTTAAGGTACAACATAGGTTAGGTTAAGGTACAACATAGGTTAGGTTAAGGTACAACATAGGTTAGGTTAAGGTACAACATAGGTTAGGTTAAGGTACAACATAGGTTAGGTTAGGTTAGGTTAGGTTACA
>NW_025727678.1:12500-17500 GCF_021461385.2 Schistocerca piceifrons | reverse complement strand
TGGTGCCCTTCCGTCAATTCCTTTAAGTTTCAGCTTTGCAACCATACTTCCCCCGGAACCCAAAAGCTTTGGTTTCCCGGAGGCTGCCCGCCGAGTCATCGGAGGAACTGCGGCGGATCGCTGGCTGGCATCGTTTATGGTTAGAACTAGGGCGGTATCTGATCGCCTTCGAACCTCTAACTTTCGTTCTTGATTAATGAAAACATACTTGGCAAATGCTTTCGCTTCTGTTCGTCTTGCGACGATCCAAGAATTTCACCTCTAACGTCGCAATACGAATGCCCCCGCCTGTCCCTATTAATCATTACCTCGGGTTCCGAAAACCAACAAAATAGAACCGAGGTCCTATTCCATTATTCCATGCACACAGTATTCAGGCGGGCTTGCCTGCTTTAAGCACTCTAATTTGTTCAAAGTAAACGTGCCGGCCCACCGAGACACTCAATAAAGAGCACCCTGGTAGGATTTCAACGGGGTCCGCCTCGGGACGCACGAGCACGCACGAGGCGGTCGCACGCCTTCGGCTCGCCCCACCGGCAGGACGTCCCACGATACATGCCAGTTAAACACCGACGGGCGGTGAACCAACAGCGTGGGACACAAATCCAACTACGAGCTTTTTAACCGCAACAACTTTAATATACGCTATTGGAGCTGGAATTACCGCGGCTGCTGGCACCAGACTTGCCCTCCAATAGATACTCGTTAAAGGATTTAAAGTGTACTCATTCCGATTACGGGGCCTCGGATGAGTCCCGTATCGTTATTTTTCGTCACTACCTCCCCGTGCCGGGAGTGGGTAATTTGCGCGCCTGCTGCCTTCCTTGGATGTGGTAGCCGTTTCTCAGGCTCCCTCTCCGGAATCGAACCCTGATTCCCCGTTACCCGTTACAACCATGGTAGGCGCAGAACCTACCATCGACAGTTGATAAGGCAGACATTTGAAAGATGCGTCGCCGGTACGAGGACCGTGCGATCAGCCCAAAGTTATTCAGAGTCACCAAGGCAAACGGACCGGACGAGCCGACCGATTGGTTTTGATCTAATAAAAGCGTCCCTTCCATCTCTGGTCGGGACTCTGTTTGCATGTATTAGCTCTAGAATTACCACAGTTATCCAAGTAACGTGGGTACGATCTAAGGAACCATAACTGATTTAATGAGCCATTCGCGGTTTCACCTTAATGCGGCTTGTACTGAGACATGCATGGCTTAATCTTTGAGACAAGCATATGACTACTGGCAGGATCAACCAGGGAGCTGCGTCAACTAGAGCTGAGCAGCCGGCCGCCCGGGAGTGTGTCCCGGGGGCCCGCGCGAACACGCAAGCGTCCGCTCAATCATTCTGCAAACAGGAGGAGGCTGAGCTCCCCTGCACAATACACCTCGAAACCCTCTCAGGTCCCGGCGGCGCGCAGCGCCGTCCCAAGTACTTGGTCGGGTTCGAGAGAGGCGCAATCGCCCGGAGTTAGGCGAGTAGACGCTTTCGGTGCGACCACCCGTGCTCCCAACTGAGCTTGCCGCTGCCGACAGAGGCCCGGGAGCGTGCTGTCGTGGCATTGCCGGCGGGAGACAACACGCGCCACCTACGGTGACCGGCAGCTCCAACGCCAGCGCCACAGAAGGACAAAAGCCCCACTTGGGTGCCGAAGCGAACTCTCCCAGCACAGCGCACGCGCCAACACATCCGCACAGCTGCGATACAAACCACCAGCGAGAACCGCTGGGGCGACCGAGCAGCAGACGGCGTCGCGGCGCCGAGCGCCGGGCGGCGGCGCATCCTCAACGCACACAGTCCTCAATCGGACCAGCACACTGAAGATGTCCACCGCGCTTCGCACCGGGCCCGCGAGGACCTACTTTGGCCGCACGGCGCCGCGCGCAGGGTGCGCCGGCGCGCAGCTGCGACGCCTGCCGCGTCCGTCGGCCGGCGCGCCTGCCACTGGCCGCCCCCACCAGCCGGCTGTAGCGCGTGCGCCCACGCACCGCGCGGCCAGCACGCCGGGAGGCGCCCCCTCACCGGCCGGGGACGGTCCCACCCAGCCACCGCCGCGTATCGCTTCACACCCAGATGCCGTTCAGTTTCGTCGGCATGGTGGGTATCGCTGGAACAACCGGTTCGTACCTCAACCTATCGTCGCCATCACCGATTCACCCCTAGCGAGAACAACCGCACCACAACAGGTTACCATTTGTTCATTTGCGTAACTTCACCAGAAAACGCAGGCGTCCATCGCCATTTGCAACTTCAACGATTATTGCATGCCTGTGTCAGGTGTCACGCCACACTACGTCTGCCCACATACACGCAACAAAATGTGCACGCCTAGACAATACGTGGAAGGTGGCCCCCGTACGTATGCGATGTCCATTGCTCGAACGACTGTCAACCGGCCTCTGTAGCATGTCGCAGATATGGAACGCGGTGCACCATGCCATCACGGTGTGTGAGGAGAGACGACTAGGTCCGAATACATCAACAGACAGCTCATGCTGATCGCCATCCACGGCGTCCGTTCCTCCCACACGTCTCTATGGCGTACCACACTGCAATCCAGCTCTCATAGGGAGACGACACGTAGCTGCGTGCACAATATTTGCACTGTATGGTCCGCCGTTTTTGGGCGCAGTCGTTGTACGGTCACACATGTGCCACGATGTATCATTCGGTACATAAGGACGAATGTGCAGTACAGATTGTGGTTTACGCGTACGACATTAGCGGACGGTTGACACAGGCCGCACCACAACGTAGCCTGAGTACGTCGCATGCGAAGGGCATTGAACATGCAAACTTCTCACCAACCAGCTTGCGAAGGCAGGGGGGCAAGGTGGGGGACGTGGGGAGGGGCGGCATGTACGTCCTGCTGCCATCCACATTACAGTGTACAGCAGGAGCATGTGGAAAGTCAGCAAGACTTGCAAGGTGTTTAACATGAAGCGATACACAGGGGAGCGGGCAGTGCGAGTAGCGAACTATATTGCGAGGGTTGCGGGTGGGCAACACTACACTAATTGAACGAGTCGTATAACAATTACAGAGCAGGTTTAGGCGACAACATGGGTTACGTTAGGGGACAACGTGGGTTACGTTAGGGGACAACGTGGGTTAGGTTAAGGCACAACGTGGGTTAGGTTAAGGCACAACGTGGGTTAGGTTAAGGCACAACGTGGGTTAGGTTAAGGCACAACGTGGGTTAGGTTAAGGCACAACGTGGGTTTAGGTTAAGGGCACAACGTGGGTTAGGTTAAGGCACAACGTGGGTTAGGTTAAGGCACAACGTGGGTTAGGTTAAGGCACAACGTGGGTTAGGTAAGGCACAACGTGGGTTAGGTTAAGGCACAACGTGGGTTAGGTTAAGGCACAACGTGGGTTAGGTTAAGGCACAACGTGGGTTAGGTTAAGGTACAACGGGTGGGTTAGGTTAAGGTACAACGTGGGTTAGGTTAAGGTACAACATGGGTTAGGTTAAGGTACAACATGGGTTAGGTTAAGGTACAACATGGGTTAGGTTAAGGTACAACATGGGGTTAGGTTAAGGTACAACATGGGTTAGGTTAAGGTACAACATAGGTTAGGTTAAGGGTACAACATGGGTTAGGTTAAGGTACAACATAGGTTAGGTTAAGGTACAACATAGGTTAGGTTAAGGTACAACATAGGTTAGGTTAAGGTACAACATAGGTTAGGTTAAGGTACAACATAGGTTAGGTTAAGGTACAACATAGGTTAGGTTAAGGTACAACATAGGTTAGGTTAAGACATAGGTTAGGTTAGGTTAGGTTAGGTTACACGTTGTTGTAAGGAAAGGTGTAGGGGGGGGGGGGGGCGGGGGCGGCAGGTTCGTTGATAGTGATTATAGTAAGTGAATGCTTGTGACATGATCAGATTTGTCACGTCAGGATGCACCTTTGGCTTATTAGAGGCGGCGCTCCAATTCTATGCTTGTGTGAGACCTGTGTCTTTGACTCATGTCATTGTTTGTGCGCTGTGACAGGAGGTACTATTGTGATGTTGGGTGCACCGTTGTATAGGACATGTGTGGGTGTTGGTGCCTGGTCTGCGCAATGGTGGATGTCGAAAGGCTGGGATATTGTATTTTCCGCATGGACCTCCTGGTCTGGTTGTGATAGTGTGGATTGTGTAATGTGGCGGAGAAGATGCACTGGATGTTGTTCCATGCTGGTGCTTACATATTGTATGTGCGCCTGTTAGAAGCAGAGAGTGGTGCGTGATCAGAGTGTCTGGCTGACGTGTGGTTCCCATTGTGGGCAGACTCTTTCAGCATGTATACGGACAGTTGTGTATATTTATTGTAGTTTGATGGCTCTGCATTGATTACTAATCAGCGCCGTGTGTACGGGTAATCTGGTTCCAGTCCAAAATGTTCCATCTGTGTACATTAGTGACAAAGACTCCCCCCATGCAGTGGGGCTCGGTCTGTTATAGCTCTTCCGCGTAATATATTTGCCCCACGTTTTGCGACTGCGAGTGCGAGTGCAACGCGCATGGGGACCGACATGCTGATGGCTCGGTATCGGACGCCGTACAGTGAGCAACGCGATCGCGTCTCTCGCTCGTAAGTGGTACAGGTCGCGGCTCATGTATAGGGACAGCGGGAATGTCGCATATTGGAAATAACTCTTCATGAAACGCAAGTTATAGGGGTGGATTGCACTTTACGAGTGCGGGAAACTTCCGCCGTTCATCCGCTGGAGGTGCGCGTGTGGCGGTTGGGGTGGTGCACGAACGGGTGCGGGTGGAGTCATTGCCGGTCCACGGCTTCGTGCGGCAGAGCCACTGGAGATTGGGTGCTATGGTCGACAGAGGCTGCAGGCTTTGTGGGTGGCGTCGAAAGGCGGGCACTGTGGCGCCATCGCTGTCTTAATCGGCTTGGCGTCGCATAGATGGCGGTATCGTCGTTGGAGGAGGTCATGTTGCGGGAGACCTACAGATGGCGGTATGTTTGTGGTGCGGACGTAGTGTTGTCAGATGCGCAT
>NW_025727678.1:0-7500 GCF_021461385.2 Schistocerca piceifrons | reverse complement strand
TACCGGTATGCGAACCGCCAGGCGACGGGCGCGCATCGCACGTTGAGGAGACGCGGCCGGCCCCACAGGCGGCCGCGACACTCCCAGGTCTGCGAAGCGGGGCAAACGCCGCGCGCTTCAGTATACGTAGCCGACCCTCAGCCAGACGTGGCCCGGGAACGGAATCCATGGACCGCAATGTGCGTTCGAAACGTCGATGTTCATGTGTCCTGCAGTTCACATGTCGACGCGCAATTTGCTGCGTTCTTCATCGACCCACGAGCCGAGTGATCCACCGTCCTGGGTGATCTTTTCTCAGTTTCCGCCGTCTCTTTCGAGACGGTCGCATAGGCGGGAGTGAGGCGTGTGGCGGCCCCTGTTCCAGCGTTCTGTGTCCAACGGCCTCACGGCCGACGGGCGTCGTACGGCTCCACACCGGAGCGGACAGGCACTCGGGCGAAAGTCATTCAAAACCGGCGCCAGGCGCCAGGTGCCGCAGGCCAGCCGCTCCAGCGCTTCAGCGCTCGTACCACACAACATTGCCGCTAGTTTTGAGAGGCACGCGTGGTTCCGCACGCGGCGCACGGCTACGGCGAGCCGTACAGGTAGCGTGTTGCGCGACACGACACGCACATCGAAAGACATGCAGTCTAGTCGGTAATGATCCTTCCGCAGGTTCACCTACGGAAACCTTGTTACGACTTTTACTTCCTCTAAATGATCAAGTTTGGTCATCTTTCCGGTAGCATCGGCAACGACAGAGTCAATGCCGCGTACCAGTCCGAAGACCTCACTAAATCATTCAATCGGTAGTAGCGACGGGCGGTGTGTACAAAGGGCAGGGACGTAATCAACGCGAGCTTATGACTCGCGCTTACTGGGAATTCCTCGTTCATGGGGAACAATTGCAAGCCCCAATCCCTAGCACGAAGGAGGTTCAGCGGGTTACCCCGACCTTTCGGCCTAGGAAGACACGCTGATTCCTTCAGTGTAGCGCGCGTGCGGCCCAGAACATCTAAGGGCATCACAGACCTGTTATTGCTCAATCTCGTGCGGCTAGAAGCCGCCTGTCCCTCTAAGAAGAAAAGTAATCGCTGACAGCACGAAGGATGTCACGCGACTAGTTAGCAGGCTAGAGTCTCGTTCGTTATCGGAATTAACCAGACAAATCGCTCCACCAACTAAGAACGGCCATGCACCACCACCCACCGAATCAAGAAAGAGCTATCAATCTGTCAATCCTTCCGGTGTCCGGGCCTGGTGAGGTTTCCCGTGTTGAGTCAAATTAAGCCGCAGGCTCCACTCCTGGTGGTGCCCTTCCGTCAATTCCTTTAAGTTTCAGCTTTGCAACCATACTTCCCCCGGAACCCAAAAGCTTTGGTTTCCCGGAGGCTGCCCGCCGAGTCATCGGAGGAACTGCGGCGGATCGCTGGCTGGCATCGTTTATGGTTAGAACTAGGGCGGTATCTGATCGCTTCGAACCTCTAACTTTCGTTCTTGATTAATGAAAACATACTTGGCAAATGCTTTCGCTTCTGTTCGTCTTGCGACGATCCAAGAATTTCACCTCTAACGTCGCAATACGAATGCCCCCGCCTGTCCCTATTAATCATTACCTCGGGTTCCGAAACCAACAAAATAGAACCGAGGTCCTATTCCATTATTCCATGCACACAGTATTCAGGCGGGCTTGCCTGCTTTAAGCACTCTAATTTGTTCAAAGTAAACGTGCCGGCCCACCGAGACACTCAATAAAGAGCACCCTGGTAGGATTTCAACGGGGTCCGCCTCGGGACGCACGAGCACGCACGAGGCGGTCGCACGCCTTCGGCTCGCCCCACCGGCAGGACGTCCCACGATACATGCCAGTTAAACACCGACGGGCGGTGAACCAACAGCGTGGGACACAAATCCAACTACGAGCTTTTTAACCGCAACAACTTTAATATACGCTATTGGAGCTGGAATTACCGCGGCTGCTGGCACCAGACTTGCCCTCCAATAGATACTCGTTAAAGGATTTAAAGTGTACTCATTCCGATTACGGGGCCTCGGATGAGTCCCGTATCGTTATTTTTCGTCACTACCTCCCCGTGCCGGGAGTGGGTAATTTGCGCGCCTGCTGCCTTCCTTGGATGTGGTAGCCGTTTCTCAGGCTCCCTCTCCGGAATCGAACCCTGATTCCCCGTTACCCGTTACAACCATGGTAGGCGCAGAACCTACCATCGACAGTTGATAAGGCAGACATTTGAAAGATGCGTCGCCGGTACGAGGACCGTGCGATCAGCCCAAAGTTATTCAGAGTCACCAAGGCAAACGGACCGGACGAGCCGACCGATTGGTTTTGATCTAATAAAAGCGTCCCTTCCATCTCTGGTCGGGACTCTGTTTGCATGTATTAGCTCTAGAATTACCACAGTTATCCAAGTAACGTGGGTACGATCTAAGGAACCATAACTGATTTAATGAGCCATTCGCGGTTTCACCTTAATGCGGCTTGTACTGAGACATGCATGGCTTAATCTTTGAGACAAGCATATGACTACTGGCAGGATCAACCAGGGAGCTGCGTCAACTAGAGCTGAGCAGCCGGCCGCCCGGGAGTGTGTCCCGGGGGCCCGCGCGAACACGCAAGCGTCCGCTCAATCATTCTGCAAACAGGAGGAGGCTGAGCTCCCCTGCACAATACACCTCGAAACCCTCTCAGGTCCCGGCGGCGCGCAGCGCCGTCCCAAGTACTTGGTCGGGTTCGAGAGAGGCGCAATCGCCCGGAGTTAGGCGAGTAGACGCTTTCGGTGCGACCACCCGTGCTCCCAACTGAGCTTGCCGCTGCCGACAGAGGCCCGGGAGCGTGCTGTCGTGGCATTGCCGGCGGGAGACAACACGCGCCACCCTACGGTGACCGGCAGCTCCAACGCCAGCGCCACAGAAGGACAAAAGCCCCACTTGGGTGCCGAAGCGAACTCTCCCAGCACAGCGCACGCGCCAACACATCCGCACAGCTGCGATACAAACCACCAGCGAGAACCGCTGGGGCGACCGAGCAGCAGACGGCGTCGCGGCGCCGAGCGCCGGGCGGCGGCGCATCCTCAACGCACACAGTCCTCAATCGGACCAGCACACTGAAGATGTCCACCGCGCTTCGCACCGGGCCCGCGAGGACCTACTTTGGCCGCACGGCGCCGCGCGCAGGGTGCGCCGGCGCGCAGCTGCGACGCCTGCCGCGTCCGTCGGCCGGCGCGCCTGCCACTGGCCGCCCCCACCAGCCGGCTGTAGCGCGTGCGCCCACGCACCGCGCGGCCAGCACGCCGGGAGGCGCCCCCTCACCGGCCGGGGACGGTCCCACCCAGCCACCGCCGCGTATCGCTTCACACCCAGATGCCGTTCAGTTTCGTCGGCATGGTGGGTATCGCTGGAACAACCGGTTCGTACCTCAACCTATCGTCGCCATCACCGATTCACCCCTAGCGAGAACAACCGCACCACAACAGGTTACCATTTGTTCATTTGCGTAACTTCACCAGAAAACGCAGGCGTCCATCGCCATTTGCAACTTCAACGATTATTGCATGCCTGTGTCAGGTGTCACGCCACACTACGTCTGCCCACATACACGCAACAAAATGTGCACGCCTAGACAATACGTGGAAGGTGGCCCCCGTACGTATGCGATGTCCATTGCTCGAACGACTGTCAACCGGCCTCTGTAGCATGTCGCAGATATGGAACGCGGTGCACCATGCCATCACGGTGTGTGAGGAGAGACGACTAGGTCCGAATACATCAACAGACAGCTCATGCTGATCGCCATCCACGGCGTCCGTTCCTCCCACACGTCTCTATGGCGTACCACACTGCAATCCAGCTCTCATAGGGAGACGACACGTAGCTGCGTGCACAATATTTGCACTGTATGGTCCGCCGTTTTTGGGCGCAGTCGTTGTACGGTCACACATGTGCCACGATGTATCATTCGGTACATAAGGACGAATGTGCAGTACAGATTGTGGTTTACGCGTACGACATTAGCGGACGGTTGACACAGGCCGCACCACAACGTAGCCTGAGTACGTCGCATGCGAAGGGCATTGAACATGCAAACTTCTCACCAACCAGCTTGCGAAGGCAGGGGGGCAAGGTGGGGACGTGGGGAGGGGCGGCATGTACGTCCTGCTGCCATCCACATTACAGTGTACAGCAGGAGCATGTGGAAAGTCAGCAAGACTTGCAAGGTGTTTAACATGAAGCGATACACAGGGGAGCGGGCAGTGCGAGTAGCGAACTATATTGCGAGGGTTGCGGGTGGGCAACACTACACTAATTGAACGAGTCGTATAACAATTACAGAGCAGGTTTAGGCGACAACATGGGTTACGTTAGGGGACAACGTGGGTTACGTTAGGGGACAACGTGGGTTAGGTTAAGGCACAACGTGGGTTAGGTTAAGGCACAACGTGGGTTAGGTTAAGGCACAACGTGGGTTAGGTTAAGGCACAACGTGGGTTAGGTTAAGGCACAACGTGGGTTAGGTTAAGGCACAACGTGGGTTAGGTTAAGGCACAACGTGGGTTAGGTTAAGGCACAACGTGGGTTAGGTTAAGGCACAACGTGGGTTAGGTTAAGGCACAACGTGGGTTAGGTTAAGGCACAACGTGGGTTAGGTTAAGGCACAACGTGGGTTAGGTTAAGGTACAACATGGGTTAGGTTAAGGTACAACATGGGTTAGGTTAAGGTACAACATGGGTTAGGTTAAGGTACAACATGGGTTAGGTTAAGGTACAACATGGGTTAGGTTAAGGTACAACATGGGTTAGGTTAAGGTACAACATAGGTTAGGTTAAGGTACAACATGGGTTAGGTTAAGGTACAACATAGGTTAGGTTAAGGTACAACATAGGTTAGGTTAAGGTACAACATAGGTTAGGTTAAGGTACAACATAGGTTAGGTTAAGGTACAACATAGGTTAGGTTAAGGTACAACATAGGTTAGGTTAAGGTACAACATAGGTTAGGTTAAGGTACAACATAGGTTAGGTTAGGTTAGGTTAGGTTACACGTTGTTGTAAGGAAAGGTGTAGGGGGGGGGGGGGGGCGGGGGCGGCAGGTTCGTTGATAGTGATTATAGTAAGTGAATGCTTGTGACATGATCAGATTTGTCACGTCAGGATGCACCTTTGGCTTATTAGAGGCGGCGCTCCAATTCTATGCTTGTGTGAGACCTGTGTCTTTGACTCATGTCATTGTTTGTGCGCTGTGACAGGAGGTTACTATTGTGATGTTGGGTGCACCGTTGTATAGGACATGTGTGGGTGTTGGTGCCTGGTCTGCGCAATGGTGGATGTCGAAAGGCTGGGATATTGTATTTTCCGCATGGACCTCCTGGTCTGGTTGTGATAGTGTGGATTGTGTAATGTGGCGGAGAAGATGCACTGGATGTTGTTCCATGCTGGTGCTTACATATTGTATGTGCGCCTGTTAGAAGCAGAGAGTGGTGCGTGATCAGAGTGTCTGGCTGACGTGTGGTTCCCATTGTGGGCAGACTCTTTCAGCATGTATACGGACAGTTGTGTATATTTATTGTAGTTTGATGGCTCTGCATTGATTACTAATCAGCGCCGTGTGTACGGGTAATCTGGTTCCAGTCCAAAATGTTCCATCTGTGTACATTAGTGACAAAGACTCCCCCCATGCAGTGGGGCTCGGTCTGTTATAGCTCTTCCGCGTAATATATTTGCCCCACGTTTTTGCGACTGCGAGTGCGAGTGCAACGCGCATGGGGACCGACATGCTGATGGCTCGGTATCGGACGCCGTACAGTGAGCAACGCGATCGCGTCTCTCGCTCGTAAGTGGTACAGGTCGCGGCTCATGTATAGGGACAGCGGGAATGTCGCATATTGGAAATAACTCTTCATGAAACGCAAGTTATAGGGGTGGATTGCACTTTACGAGTGCGGGAAACTTCCGCCGTTCATCCGCTGGAGGTGCGCGTGTGGCGGTTGGGGTGGTGCACGAACGGGTGCGGGTGGAGTCATTGCCGGTCCACGGCTTCGTGCGGCAGAGCCACTGGAGATTGGGTGCTATGGTCGACAGAGGCTGCAGGCTTTGTGGGTGGCGTCGAAAGGCGGGCACTGTGGCGCCATCGCTGTCTTAATCGGCTTGGCGTCGCATAGATGGCGGTATCGTCGTTGGAGGAGGTCATGTTGCGGGAGACCTACAGATGGCGGTATGTTTTGTGGTGCGGACGTAGTGTTGTCAGATGCGCATAGATGGCGGTATTGCATGTGGTTTCGCCCTATTTTCATAGATGGCGATACTGTTCTGCCGGCATGGGTGGCGTAGTTCCGTCGGATCCCTGTAGGTGGCAGTGTGCTATGTCTACTGTCGACACCCACGTCACCACTATCTATCTATTTCCTAATACCTCGCCCCCCCCCCCCTACAGACTTATCACCACACACACTAACCGCCCCGGGGACTTGCCAACGACACACCCTATCCCAAGTCTATTTTCTTGCGGAGCATCATGTGTTATTATATTTTATTTCACATCCATCGGTTAGGGGTGGACGCCGTGGTACCACGGGACGGCGACAACGTACCAGACCCCGCCGGGCACCGCGACCGCCGCACGGCACCCACCCGACGCCGCCGCCTCCACGCGACGCCCCGGCCGGGGGCCGACATCGACCGTCCGGCACCCACCGCGGCACCCGGCGCCGGCCGCCAAAGCGATACGCTATAGCGCGGCGGTACACACGGCGCCCGGCCGGCCGGCGCCGCCTCCCCGCGCGCACGGCGGCGGCACCCATCGCAGCGCCCACGCCAACCGATACGCCCCAGTCCGCCGCACCCACTGCAGCGCCCTGGGTGCGGCGCGCCCGCCCAGACCGATACGCCCAGAGATGCGACGTGCGGAAACTGAAAGCAAGGGGGGCCCACGCGTACCCCTGCTGGCGACCAGCCCCTGGGGGTCTCGTCTCGCGACAAGACGAATCCCCCAAGCTAGGGCTGAGTCTCAACAGATCGCAGCGTGGCAACTGCTCTACCGAGTACAACACCCCGCCCGGTACCTAAGTCGTCTACAGACGATTCCGAGTCCCGACATCGAAATATAGACACCCATGGTCGACCGGTAGGGGCAGGGCGGCGCCGGGAACAGATCCCAGACAGCGCCGCCCGAGTGCCCCGTCCGGCAAACAAGTAGGGCCCGTACGGCGCGGCGCCACGTGGGTCGACCGCGCCTAGTAAAGTCACGTATTTTCGAGCCTTTCGACCCTCGGACTCCTTAGCGATATCGTTGCCACAATGGCTAGACGGGATTCGGCCTTAGAGGCGTTCAGGCTTAATCCCACGGATGGTAGCTTCGCACCACCGGCCGCTCGGCCGAGTGCGTGAACCAAATGTCCGAACCTGCGGTTCCTCTCGTACTGAGCAGGATTACTATCGCAACGACACAGTCATCAGTAGGGTAAAACTAACCTGTCTCACGACGGTCTAAACCCAGCTCACGTTCCCTAT
>NW_025727677.1:0-34968 GCF_021461385.2 Schistocerca piceifrons | reverse complement strand
GTTTCAATGATTTGAACCTCTCCTGTTAGTCCAGTTTTTGATTCCGATGCTTCACTTCAGGTTTACTGTATCCCTTGGACCTTCTTATTGACGATGAAACACTGAAATTGCATCCGTATTTAATACAAAAGGCACAATGCCGACTTAAGTACAAGAGGACTGACACTCTAACTTTCTATGATTTGAAATTCTCCTGTGAGTCCAGTTTTAGATTCTGATGCTTTAAAACAGGTTAACTGTTTCCCTTGGACTTTCTTATTGACGATGAACACAGAAATTGCATCCGAATTTAATACAAAGCACAATGCCGACTTAAGTACAAGAGGACTGACACTCTAACTTTCAATGATTTGAACTTCTCCTGTGAGTCCAGTTTTAGTGTCCGATGCTTCACTTTGGGCTTACTGTATACCAGGGACCTTCTTATTTACGATGAAACACAGAAATTGCATCCGAATTTAATACAAAAGGCACAATGCCGACATATGTACACGAGTACTGACACTCTAATTTTATATGATTTTGAACCTCTCCTGTAAGTCCAGTTTTAGATTCCGATGCTTCACTTCAGGTTTTCTGTATCCCTTGGAACCTTCTTATTGACGATGAAACACAGAAATTGCATCCGAATTTAATACAAAAGGCACCAATGGCGACTTAAGTACAAGAGGACTGACACTCAAACTTTCTATGATTTGAACCTCTCCTGTGAGTCCAGTTTTAGATTCCGATGCTTCACTTCAAGTTTATGTATCCCTTGGACCTTCTTATTGACGAAGAAACACAGAATTGCATCCGAACTTAATACAAATGGCACAATGCCGACTTAAGTCTAGGAAAACTGACACTCTAACTTTCTATGATTTTAAATGCTCCTGTGAGTCCACTTTTACATTCCGATGCTTTACTTCAGGTTTACTGTATTCCTTGGACCTTCTCATTGACGATTAAACACAGAAATTGCATCCGAATTTAATTCAAAATCACAATGCCGGCTTAAGTACAAGAGGACTGACACTCTAACTTTATATGATTTGAACCTCTCCTGTGAGTCCCGTTTTAGTATCCGATGCTTCACTTTAGGTTTACTGTATACCTTGGACCATCTTATTGACGATGAAACACAGAAATTCCATGCGAATTTAATACAAAAGGCACAATGCCGACTTAAGTACAAGAGGACTGGACACTCTAACTTTTCAATGATTTGAACCTCTCCTGTGAGTCCAGTTTTAGATTCCGATGCATCGCTTCAGGTTACTGAATACTTGGATTTCTTATTGATGATGAAACACAGAAATTGCATCCGAATTTAATTCAAAAGGCACAATGCCGGCTTAAGTAGAAGAGGACTGACACTCTAAGTTTCAATGACTTGAGCCCCTCTTGTGAGTCCAGTTTTAGATTCCGATGCTTCACTTCAGGTTTACTGTATCCCTTGTACCATCTATTAACGATGGAACACTGAAATTGCATCCGAATTTAATACAAAAGGCACAATGCCGACTTAAGTACAAGAGGACGGACACTCTAACTTGCCATGATTTTAACCGCTCCTGTGAGTCCAGTTTTACATTCCGATGCTTCACTTCAGGTTTACTGTATACCTTCGACCTTCTTATTGACGATGAATCACAGAAATTCCATGTGGAATTTAATACAAAAGGCACAATGGCGACTTAAGTACAAGAGGACTGACACTCTAACTTTCAATGATTTGAACCTCTCCTGTGAGTCCAGTTTTAGATTCCGATGCTTTACTTCAGGTTTACTGAATACCTTGGACCTTCTTATTGATGATGAAACACAGAAATTGCATCCGAATTTAATTCAAAAGGCACAATGCCGGCTTAAGTACAAGAGGACTGACACTCTAAGTTTCAATGATTTGAACCCCTCTTGTGAGTCCAGTTTGAGATTCCGATGCTTCACTTCAGGTTTACTGTATTCCTTGTACCATCTTATTGACGATGAAACACTGAAATTGCATCCGAAATTAATACAAAAGGCACAATGCCGGACTAAGTACAAGAGCACTGACACTCAAATTTTCTATGATTTGAACCTCTCCTGTGAGTGCAGTTTTAGATTCCGATGCTTCACTTCAAGTTTTCTGTATCCCTTGGACCGTCTTATTGACGATGAAACACAGAAATTGCATCCGAATTTAATACAAATGGCACAATGACGACTTAAGTACAAGAGGACTGACACTCTAACTTCTATGATTTAAAGCTCTCCTGTGAGTCCAATTTTAGAATCCGATGCTTCACTTCAGGTTTCCTGTTTACCTTGGACCTTCTTATTGACGATGAAACACAGAAATTGCATCCGAATTTAATACAAATGGCACAATGACGACTTAAGTACAAGAGGACTGACACTCTAACTTTCTATGATTTAAAGCTCTCCTGTGAGTCCAATTTTAGAATCCGATGCTTCACTTCAGGTTTCCCTGTTTACCTTGGACCTTCTTATTGACGATGAAACACAGAAATTGCATCCGAATTTACTACAAAAGGCTCAATGCCGTCTTAAGTACAAGACGACTGACACTCTAACTTTCAACGATTTGACCTCTCCTGTGAGTCCAGTTTTAGATTCCGATGCTTCCTTATACTTCAGGTTTACTGTATCCCCTTGTACCATCTTATTAACGATGAAACACTGAAATTGCATCCGAATTTAATACAAAAGGCACAATGCCGACTTAAGTACAAGAGGACTGACACTCTAACTTTCCATGATTTTAACCGCTCCTGTGAGTCCAGTTTTACATTCCGATGCTTCACTTCAGGTTTTACTGTATTCCTTGGACCTTCTTATTGACGATGAAACACAGAAATTGCATCCGACTTTAATTCAAAAGGCACAATGCCGGCTTAAGTACAAGAGGACTGACACTCTAACTTTATATGATTTGAACCTCTCCTGTGAGTCCAAGTTTTAGTATCCGATGCTTCACTTCAGGTTTACTGTATACCTTGGACCTTCTTATTGACGATGAAACACAGAAATTCCATGCGAATTTAATACAAAAGGCACAATGCCGACTTAAGTACAAGAGGACTGACACTCTAACTTTCAATGATTTGAACCTCTCATGTGAGTCCAGTTTTAGATTCCGATGCTTCTCTTCAGGTTTACTGTATACCTTGGACCTTCTTATTGACGATGTAACACAGATATTGCATCCGAATTTAATACAAAAGGCACAATGCCGACTTAAGTACAAGAGGACTGACACTCTAACTTTCAATGATTTGAACCTCTCCTGTGAGTCCAGTTTTAGATTCCGATGCTTCACTTCAGGTTTACTGAATACCTTGGACCTTCTTATTGATGATGAAACACAGAAATTGCATCCGAATTTAATACAAAAGGCACACTGCCAACATAAGTACGAGAGTACTGACACTGTAAGTTTCAATGATTTGAACCTCTCCTGTTAGTCCAGTTTTTGATTCCGATGCTTCACTTCAGGTTTACTGTATCCCTTGGACCTTCTTATTGACGATGAAACACTGAAATTGCATCCGTATTTAATACAAAAGGCACAATGCCGACTTAAGTACAAGAGGACTGACACTCTAACTTTCTATGATTTGAAATTCTCCTGTGAGTCCAGTTTTAGATTCTGATGCTTTAAAACAGGTTAACTGTTTCCCTTGGACTTTCTTATTGACGATGAAACACAGAAATTGCATCCGAATTTAATACAAAAGCACAATGCCGACTTAAGTACAAGAGGACTGACACTCTAACTTTCAATGATTTGAACTTCTCCTGTGAGTCCAGTTTTAGTGTCCGATGCTTCACTTTGGGCTTACTGTATACCAGGGACCTTCTTATTTACGATGAAACACAGAAATTGCATCCGAATTTAATACAAAAGGCACAATGCCGACATATGTACACGAGTACTGACACTCTAATTTTATATGATTTGAACCTCTCCTGTAAGTCCAGTTTTAGATTCCGATGCTTCACTTCAGGTTTTCTGTATCCCTTGGACCTTCTTATTGACGATGAAACACAGAAATTGCATCCGAATTTAATACAAAAGGCACAATGGCGACTTAAGTACAAGAGGACTGACACTCAAACTTTCTATGATTTGAACCTCTCCTGTGAGTCCAGTTTTAGATTCCGATGCTTCACTTCAAGTTTATGTATCCCTTGGACCTTCTTATTGACGAAGAAACACAGAAATTGCATCCGAACTTAATACAAATGGCACAATGCCGACTTAAGTACAAGAGGACTGACGCTCTAACTGTCAATGATTTGAACCTCTCCTGTGAGTCCAGTTTTAGAGTCCGATGCTTCACTTCAGGTTTACTGTATACCTTGGACCTTCTTATTGACGATATAACACAGATATTGCATCCGAATTTAATACAAAAGGCACAATGCCGACTTAAGTCTAGGAAAACTGACACTCTAACTTTCTATGATTTTAAATGCTCCTGTGAGTCCACTTTTACATTCCGATGCTTTACTTCAGGTTTACTGTATTCCTTGGACCTTCTCATTGACGATTAAACACAGAAATTGCATCCGAATTTAATTCAAAATCACAATGCCGGCTTAAGTACAAGAGGACTGACACTCTAACTTTATATGATTTGAACCTCTCCTGTGAGTCCCGTTTTAGTATCCGATGCTTCACTTCAGGTTTACTGTATACCTTGGACCATCTTATTGACGATGAAACACAGAAATTCCATGCGAATTTAATACAAAAGGCACAATGCCGACTTAAGTACAAGAGGACTGACACTCTAACTTTCAATGATTTGAACCTCTCCTGTGAGTCCAGTTTTAGATTCCGATGCATCGCTTCAGGTTTACTGAATACCTTGGATTTCTTATTGATGATGAAACACAGAAATTGCATCCGAATTTAATTCAAAAGGCACAATGCCGGCTTAAGTAGAAGAGGACTGACACTCTAAGTTTCAATGACTTGAGCCCCTCTTGTGAGTCCAGTTTTAGATTCCGATGCTTCACTTCAGGTTTACTGTATCCCTTGTACCATCTTATTAACGATGGAACACTGAAATTGCATCCGAATTTAATACAAAAGGCACAATGCCGACTTAAGTACAAGAGGACGGACACTCTAACTTGCCATGATTTTAACCGCTCCTGTGAGTCCAGTTTTACATTCCGATGCTTCACTTCAGGTTTACTGTATACCTTCGACCTTCTTATTGACGATGAATCACAGAAATTCCATGTGAATTTAATACAAAAGGCACAATGGCGACTTAAGTACAAGAGGACTGACACTCTAACTTTCAATGATTTGAACCTCTCCTGTGAGTCCAGTTTTAGATTCCGATGCTTTACTTCAGGTTTACTGAATACCTTGGACCTTCTTATTGATGATGAAACACAGAAATTGCATCCGAATTTAATTCAAAAGGCACAATGCCGGCTTAAGTACAAGAGGACTGACACTCTAAGTTTCAATGATTTGAACCCCTCTTGTGAGTCCAGTTTGAGATTCCGATGCTTCACTTCAGGTTTACTGTATTCCTTGTACCATCTTATTGACGATGAAACACTGAAATTGCATCCGAAATTAATACAAAAGGCACAATGCCGACTTAAGTACAAGAGCACTGACACTCAAATTTTCTATGATTTGAACCTCTCCTGTGAGTGCAGTTTTAGATTCCGATGCTTCACTTCAAGTTTTCTGTATCCCTTGGACCGTCTTATTGACGATGAAACACAGAAATTGCATCCGAATTTAATACAAATGGCACAATGACGACTTAAGTACAAGAGGACTGACACTCTAACTTTCTATGATTTAAAGCTCTCCTGTGAGTCCAATTTTAGAATCCGATGCTTCACTTCAGGTTTCCTGTTTACCTTGGACCTTCTTATTGACGATGAAACACAGAAATTGCATCCGAATTTATACAAAAGGCTCAATGCCGTCTTAAGTACAAGACGACTGACACTCTAACTTTCCATGATTTTAACCGCTCCTGTGAGTCCAGTTTTACATTCCGATGCTTCACTTCAGGTTTACTGTATTCCTTGGACCTTCTTATTGACGATGAAACACAGAAATTGCATCCCACTTTAATTCAAAAGGCACAATGCCGGCTTAAGTACAAGAGGACTGACACTCTAACTTTATATGATTTGAACCTCTCCTGTGAGTCCAGTTTTAGTATCCGATGCCTCACTTCAGGTTTACTGTATACCTTGGACCTTCTTATTGACGATGAAACACAGAAATTCCATGCGAATTTAATACAAAAGGCACAATGCCGACTTAAGTACAAGAGGACTGACACTCTAACTTTCAATGATTTGAACCTCTCATGTGAGTCCAGTTTTAGTTTCAGATGCTTCTCTTCAGGTTTACTGTATACCTTGGACCTTCTTATTGACGATGTAACACAGATATTGCATCCGAATTTAATACAAAAGGCACAATGCCGACTTAAGTCTAGGAAAACTGACACTCTAACTTTCTATGATTTTAACCGCTCCTGTGAGTCCAGTTTTACATTCCGATGCTTCACTTCAGGTTTACTGTATTCCTTGGACATTCTTATTGACGATGAAACACAGAAATTGCATCCGAATTTAATTCAAAAGGCACAATGCCGGCTTAAGTACAAGAGGACTGACGCTCTAACTTTATATGATTTGAACCTCTCCTGTGAGTCCAGTTTTAGTATCCGATGCTTCACTTCAGGTTTACTGTATACCTTGGACCTTCTTATTGACGATGAAACACAGAAATTCCATTCGAATTTGATACAAAAGGCACAATGCCGACATAAGTACAAGAGGACTGACACTCTAACTTTCAATGATTTGAACCTCTCCTGTTAGTCCAGTTTTAGATTCCGATGCTTCACTTCAGGTTTACTGTATCCCTTGGACCTTCTTATTGACGATGAAACACTGAAATTGCATCCGTTTTTAATACAAAAGGCACAATGCCGACTTAAGTACAAGAGGACTGACACTCTAACTTTCTATGATTTGAAATTCTCCTGTGAGTCCAGTTTTAGATTCTGATGCTTTAAATCAGGTTAACTGTTTCCCTTGGACTTTCTTATTGACGATGAAACACAGAAATTGCATCCGAATTTAATACAAAAGCACAATGCCGACTTAAGTACAAGAGGACTGACACTCTAACTTTCAATGATTTGAACTTCTCCTGTGAGTCCAGTTTTAGTGTCAGATGCTTCACTTTGGGCTTACTGTATACCAGGGACCTTCTTATTGACGGTGAAACACAGAAATTGCATCCGAATTAAAACAAAAGGCACAATGCCGACATATGTACACGAGTACTGACACTCTAATTTTATATGATTTGAACCTCTCCTGTAAGTCCAGTTTTAGATTCCGATGCTTCACTTCAGGTTTTCTGTATCCCTTGGACCTTCTTATTGACGATGAAACACAGAAATTGCATCCGAATTTAATACAAAAGGCACAATGGCGACTTAAGTACAAGAGGACTGACACTCAAACATTCTATGATTTGAACCTCTCCTGTGAGTCCAGTTTTAGATTCCGATGCTTCACTTCAAGTTTACTGTATCCCTTGGACCTTCTTATTGACGAAGAAACACAGAAATTGCATCCGAATTTAATACAAAAGGCACAATGCCGACTTAAGTACAAGAGGACTGACGCTCTAACTGTCAATGATTTGAACCTCTCCTGTGAGTCCAGTTTTAGATTCCGATGCTTCACTTCAGGTTTACTGTATACCTTGGACCTTCTTATTGACGATGTAACACAGATATTGCATCCGAATTTAATACAAAAGGCACAATGCCGACTTAAGTCTAGGAAAACTGACACTCTAACTTTCTATGATTTTAAATGCTCCTGTGAGTCCAGTTTTACATTCCGATGCTTTACTTCAGGTTTACTGTATTCCTTGGACCTTCTTATTGACGATTAAACACAGAAATTGCATCCGAATTTAATTCAAAAGGCACAATGCCGCCCTAAGTACAAGAGGACTGACACACTAACTTTATATGATTTGAACCTCTCCTGTGAATCCCGTTTTAGTATCCGATGCTTCACTTCAGGTTTACTGTATACCTTGGACCATCATATTGACGATGAAACACAGAAATTCCATGCGAATTTAATACAAAAGGCACAATGCCGACTTAAGTACAAGAGGACTGACACTCTAACTTTCAATGATTTGAACCTCTCCTGTGAGTCCAGTTTTAGATTCCGATGCATCACTTCAGGTTTACTGAATACCTTGGAATTCTTATTGATGATGAAACACCGAAATTGCATCCGAATTTAATTCAAAAGGCACAATGCCGGCTTAAGTAGAAGAGGACTGACACTCTAAGTTTCAATGACTTGAGCCCCTCTTGTGAGTCCAGTTTTAGATTCCGATGCTTCACTTCAGGTTTACTGTATCCCTTGTACCATCTTATTAACGATGAAACACTGAAATTGCATCCGAATTTAATACAAAAGGCACAATGCCGACTTAAGTACAAGAGGACTGACACTCTAACTTTCCATGATTTTAACCGCTCCTGTGAGTCCAGTTTTACATTCCGATGCTTCACTCAGGTTTACTGTATTCCTTGGACCTTCTTATTGACGATGAAACACAGAAATTGCATCCGACTTTAATTGAAAAGGCACAATGCCGGCTTAAGTACAAGAGGACTGACACTCTAACTTTATATGATTTGAACCTCTCCTGTGAGTCCAGTTTTAGTATCCGATGCTTCACTTCAGGTTTACTGTATACCTTGGACCTTCTTATTGACGATGAAACACAGAAATTCCATTCGAATTTGATACAAAAGGCACAATGCCGACTTAAGCCTAGGAAAACTGACACTCTAACTTTCTATGATTTTAACCGCTCCTGTGAGTCCACTTTTACATTCCGATGCTTCACTTCAGGTTTACTGTATTCCTTGGACCTTCTTATTGACGATGAAACACAGAAATTGCATCCGAATTTAATTCAAAAGGCACAATGCCGGCTTAAGTACAAGAGGACTGACGCTCTAACTTTATATGATTTGAACCTCTCCTGTGAGGCCAGTTTTGGTATCCGATGCTTCACTTCAGGTTTACTGTATACCTTGGACTTTCTTATTGACGATGAAACACAGAAATTCCATTCGAATTTGATACAAAAGGCACAATGCCGACATAAGTACAAGAGGACTGACACTCTAACTTTCAATGATTTGAACCTCTCCTGTGAGTCCAGTTTTAGATTCCGATGCTTCACTTCAGGTTTACTGAATACCTTGGACCTTCTTATTGATGATGAAACACAGAAATTGCAACCGAATTTAATACAAAAGGCACACTGCCAACATAAGTACGAGAGTACTGACACTGTAATGTTCAATGATGTGAACCTCTCCTGTTAGTCCAGTTTTAGATTCCGATGCTTCACTTCAGGTTTACTGTGTCCCTTGGACCTTCTTATTGACGATGAAACACTGAAATTGCATCCGTATTTAATAAAAAAGGCACAATGCCGACTTAAGTACAAGAGGACTGACACTCTAACTTTCTATGATTTTAAATGCTCCTGTGAGTCCAGTTTTACATTACGATGCTTTACTTCAGGTTTACTGTATTCCTTGGACCTTCTTATTGACGATTAAACACAAAAATTGCATCCGAATTTCATTCAAAAGGCACAATGCCGGCTTAAGTACAAGGGGACTGACACTCTAACTTTATATGATTTGAACCTCTCCTGTGAGTCCCGTTTTAGTATCCGATGCTTCACTTCAGGTTTACTGTATACCTTGGACCATCTTATTGACGATGAAACACAGAAATTCCATGCGAATTTAATACAAAAGGCACAATGCCGACTTAAGTACAAGAGGACTGACACTCTAACTTTCAATGATTTGAACCTCTCCTGTGAGTCCAGTTTTAGATTCCGATGCATCACTTCAGGTTTACTGAATACCTTGGAATTCTTATTGATGATGAAACACAGAAATTGCATCCGAATTTAATTCAAAAGGCACAATGCCGGCTTAAGTAGAAGAGGACTGAGACTCTAAGTTTCAATGACTTGAGCCCCTCTTGTGAGTCCAGTTTTAGATTCCGATGCTTCACTTCAGGTTTACTGTATCCCTTGTACCATCTTATTAACGATGAAACACTGAAATTGCATCCGAATTTAATACAAAAGGCACAATGCCGACTTAAGTACAAGAGGACTGACACTCTAACTTTCCATGATTTTAACCGCTCCTGTGAGTCCAGTTTTACATTCCGATGCTTCACTTCAGGTTTACTGTATTCCTTGGACCTCCTTATTGACGATGAAACACAGAAATTGCATCTGACTTTAATTCAAAAGGCACAATGCCGGCTTAAGTACAAGAGGACTGACACTCTAACTTTATATGATTTGAACCTCTCCTGTGAGTCCAGTTTTAGTATCCGATGCTTCACTTCAGGTTTACTGTATACCTTCGACCTTCTTATTGACGATGAAACACAGAAATTCCATGCGAATTTAATATAAAAGGCACAATGCCGACTTAAGTACAAGAGGACTGACACTCTAACTTTCAATGATTTGAACCTCTCCTGTGAGTCCAGTTTTAGATTCCGATGTTTCACTTCAGGTTTACTGAATACCTTGGACCTTCTTATTGATGATGAAACACAGAAATTGCATCCGAATTTAATTCAAAAGGCACAATGCCGGCTTAAGTACAAGAGGACTGACACTCTAAGTTTCAATGATTTGAACCCCTCTTGTGAGTCCAGTTTTAGATTACGATGCTTCACTTCAGGTTTACTGTATCCCTTGTACCATCTTATTGACGATGAAACACTGAAATTGCATCCGAAATTAATACAAAAGGCACAATGCCGGCTTAAGTACAAGAGCACTGACACTCAAATTTTCTATGATTTGAACCTCTCCTGTGAGTCCAGTTTTAGAATCCGATTCTTCACTTCAGGTTTCCTGTTTACCTTGGACCTTCTTATTGACGATGAAACACAGAAATTGCATCCGAATTTAATACAAAAATCACAATGCCGACTTAAGTACAAGAGGACTGACACTCAAACTTTCTATGATTTGAACCTCTCCTGTGAGTGCAGTTTTAGATTCCGATGCTTCACTTCAAGTTTTCTGTATTCCTTGGACCTTCTTATTGACGATGAAACACAGAAATTGCATCCGAATTT
This sequence comes from Schistocerca piceifrons, assembly GCF_021461385.2. Classification (NCBI taxonomy): domain Eukaryota; kingdom Metazoa; phylum Arthropoda; class Insecta; order Orthoptera; family Acrididae; genus Schistocerca; species Schistocerca piceifrons. The sequence goes on along the minus strand of NW_025727677.1, from coordinate 23,739 downwards.
AATACAAATGGCACAATGACGACTTAAGTAGAAGAGGACTGACACTCTAACTTTCTATGATTTAAAGCTCTCCTGTGAGTCCAATTTTAGAATCCGATGCTTCACTTCAGGTTTCCTGTTTACCTTGGACCTTCTTATTGACGATGAAACACAGAAATTGCATCCGAATTTATACAAAAGGCTCAATGCCGTCTTAAGTACAAGACGACAGACACTCTAACTTTCAACGATTTGACCTCTCCTGTGAGTCCAGTTTCAGGTTCCGATGCTTCACTTCAGGTTTACTGTATACCTTGGTCCTTCTTATTGACGATGAAACACAGAAATTGCTTCCGAATGTAATACAAAAGGCACATTGCCGACTTAAGTACAAGAGGACTGGCACTCTAAATTTCTATGATTTGAACCTCTCCTGTGAGTCCAGTTTCAGATTCCGATGCTTCACTACAGGTTTACTGTATACCTTGGACCTTCTTATTGACGATGAAACACAGAAATTGCATCCGAATTTAATACAAAAGGCACAATGCCGACTTTAGTAGAAGAGGAGCGACACTCTAACTTTCAATGATTTGAACCTCTCATGTTAGTCCAGTTTTAGAATCCGATGCTTCTCTTCAGGTTTACTGTATACCTTGGACCTTCTTATTGACGATGTAACACAGATATTGCATCCGAATTTAATACAAAAGGCACAATGCCGACTTAAGTCTAGGAAATCTGACACTCTTAACTTTCTATGATTTTAACCACTCCTGTGAGTCCAGTTTTACATTCCGATGTTTCACTTCAGGTTTACTGTATTCCTTGGACTTCTTATTGACGATGAAACACAGAAATTGCATCCGAATTTAATTCAAAAGGCACAATGCCGGCTTAAGTACAAGAGGACTGACACTCTAACTTTCAATGTTTTGTACCTCTCCTGTGAGTCCAGTTTTAGATTCCGATGCTTCACTTCAGGTTTACTGAATACCTTGGACCTTCTTATTGATGATGAAACACAGAAATTGCATCAGAATTTAATACAAAAGGCACAATGCCAACATAAGTACGAGAGGACTGACACTGTAAGTTTCAATGATTTGAACCTCTCCTGTTAGTCCAGTTTTAGATTCCGATGCTTCACTTCAGGTTTACTGTAACACTTGGACCTTCTTATTGACGATGAAACACTGAAATTGCATCCGTATTTAATACAAAAGGCACAATGACGACTTAAGTACAAGAGGACTGACACTCTAACTTTCTATGATTTGAAATTCTCCTGTGAGTCCAGTTTTAGATTCTGATGCTTTACATCAGGTTAACTGTTTCCCTTGGACTTTCTTATTGACGATGAAACACAGAAATTGCATCCGAATTTAATACAAAAGCACAATGCCGACTTAAGTACAAGAGGACTGACACTCTAACTTTCAATGATTTGAACTTCTCCTGTGAGTCCAGTTTTAGTGTCCGATGCTTCACTTCGGGCTTACAGTATACCATGGACCTTCTTATTGACGATGAAACACAGAAATTGCATCCGAATTTAATACAAAAGGCACAATGCCGACATATGTACACGAGTACTGACACTCTAATTTCATATGATTTGAACCTCTCCTGTAAGTCCAGTTTTAGATTCCGATGCTTCACTTCAGGTTTTCTGAATCCCTTGGATCTTCTTATTGACGATGAAACACCGAAATTGCATCCGAATTTAATTCAAAAGGCACAATGCCGGCTTAAGTAGAAGAGGACTGACACTCTAAGTTTCAATGACTTGAGCCCCTCTTGTGAGTCCAGTTTTAGATTCCGATGCTTCACTTCAGGTTTACTGTATCCCTTGTACCATCTTATTAACGATGAAACACTGAAATTGCATCCGAATTTAATACAAAAGGCACAATGCCGACTTAAGTACAAGAGGACTGACACTCTAACTTTCCATGATTTTAACCGCTCCTGTGAGTCCAGTTTTACATTCCGATGCTTCACTCAGGTTTACTGTATTCCTTGGACCTTCTTATTGACGATGAAACACAGAAATTGCATCCGACTTTAATTGAAAAGGCACAATGCCGGCTTAAGTACAAGAGGACTGACACTCTAACTTTATATGATTTGAACCTCTCCTGTGAGTCCAGTTTTAGTATCCGATGCTTCACTTCAGGTTTACTGTATACCTTGGACCTTCTTATTGACGATGAAACACAGAAATTCCATTCGAATTTGATACAAAAGGCACAATGCCGACTTAAGCCTAGGAAAACTGACACTCTAACTTTCTATGATTTTAACCGCTCCTGTGAGTCCACTTTTACATTCCGATGCTTCACTTCAGGTTTACTGTATTCCTTGGACCTTCTTATTGACGATGAAACACAGAAATTGCATCCGAATTTAATTCAAAAGGCACAATGCCGGCTTAAGTACAAGAGGACTGACGCTCTAACTTTATATGATTTGAACCTCTCCTGTGAGGCCAGTTTTGGTATCCGATGCTTCACTTCAGGTTTACTGTATACCTTGGACTTTCTTATTGACGATGAAACACAGAAATTCCATTCGAATTTGATACAAAAGGCACAATGCCGACATAAGTACAAGAGGACTGACACTCTAACTTTCAATGATTTGAACCTCTCCTGTGAGTCCAGTTTTAGATTCCGATGCTTCACTTCAGGTTTACTGAATACCTTGGACCTTCTTATTGATGATGAAACACAGAAATTGCAACCGAATTTAATACAAAAGGCACACTGCCAACATAAGTACGAGAGTACTGACACTGTAATGTTCAATGATGTGAACCTCTCCTGTTAGTCCAGTTTTAGATTCCGATGCTTCACTTCAGGTTTACTGTGTCCCTTGGACCTTCTTATTGACGATGAAACACTGAAATTGCATCCGTATTTAATAAAAAAGGCACAATGCCGACTTAAGTACAAGAGGACTGACACTCTAACTTTCTATGATTTTAAATGCTCCTGTGAGTCCAGTTTTACATTCCGATGCTTTACTTCAGGTTTACTGTATTCCTTGGACCTTCTTATTGACGATTAAACACAAAAATTGCATCCGAATTTCATTCAAAAGGCACAATGCCGGCTTAAGTACAAGGGGACTGACACTCTAACTTTATATGATTTGAACCTCTCCTGTGAGTCCCGTTTTAGTATCCGATGCTTCACTTCAGGTTTACTGTATACCTTGGACCATCTTATTGACGATGAAACACAGAAATTCCATGCGAATTTAATACAAAAGGCACAATGCCGACTTAAGTACAAGAGGACTGACACTCTAACTTTCAATGATTTGAACCTCTCCTGTGAGTCCAGTTTTAGATTCCGATGCATCACTTCAGGTTTACTGAATACCTTGGAATTCTTATTGATGATGAAACACAGAAATTGCATCCGAATTTAATTCAAAAGGCACAATGCCGGCTTAAGTAGAAGAGGACTGAGACTCTAAGTTTCAATGACTTGAGCCCCTCTTGTGAGTCCAGTTTTAGATTCCGATGCTTCACTTCAGGTTTACTGTATCCCTTGTACCATCTTATTAACGATGAAACACTGAAATTGCATCCGAATTTAATACAAAAGGCACAATGCCGACTTAAGTACAAGAGGACTGACACTCTAACTTTCCATGATTTTAACCGCTCCTGTGAGTCCAGTTTTACATTCCGATGCTTCACTTCAGGTTTACTGTATTCCTTGGACCTCCTTATTGACGATGAAACACAGAAATTGCATCTGACTTTAATTCAAAAGGCACAATGCCGGCTTAAGTACAAGAGGACTGACACTCTAACTTTATATGATTTGAACCTCTCCTGTGAGTCCAGTTTTAGTATCCGATGCTTCACTTCAGGTTTACTGTATACCTTCGACCTTCTTATTGACGATGAAACACAGAAATTCCATGCGAATTTAATATAAAAGGCACAATGCCGACTTAAGTACAAGAGGACTGACACTCTAACTTTCAATGATTTGAACCTCTCCTGTGAGTCCAGTTTTAGATTCCGATGTTTCACTTCAGGTTTACTGAATACCTTGGACCTTCTTATTGATGATGAAACACAGAAATTGCATCCGAATTTAATTCAAAAGGCACAATGCCGGCTTAAGTACAAGAGGACTGACACTCTAAGTTTCAATGATTTGAACCCCTCTTGTGAGTCCAGTTTTAGATTACGATGCTTCACTTCAGGTTTACTGTATCCCTTGTACCATCTTATTGACGATGAAACACTGAAATTGCATCCGAAATTAATACAAAAGGCACAATGCCGGCTTAAGTACAAGAGCACTGACACTCAAATTTTCTATGATTTGAACCTCTCCTGTGAGTCCAGTTTTAGAATCCGATTCTTCACTTCAGGTTTCCTGTTTACCTTGGACCTTCTTATTGACGATGAAACACAGAAATTGCATCCGAATTTAATACAAAAATCACAATGCCGACTTAAGTACAAGAGGACTGACACTCAAACTTTCTATGATTTGAACCTCTCCTGTGAGTGCAGTTTTAGATTCCGATGCTTCACTTCAAGTTTTCTGTATTCCTTGGACCTTCTTATTGACGATGAAACACAGAAATTGCATCCGAATTTAATACAAATGGCACAATGACGACTTAAGTAGAAGAGGACTGACACTCTAACTTTCTATGATTTAAAGCTCTCCTGTGAGTCCAATTTTAGAATCCGATGCTTCACTTCAGGTTTCCTGTTTACCTTGGACCTTCTTATTGACGATGAAACACAGAAATTGCATCCGAATTTATACAAAAGGCTCAATGCCGTCTTAAGTACAAGACGACAGACACTCTAACTTTCAACGATTTGACCTCTCCTGTGAGTCCAGTTTCAGGTTCCGATGCTTCACTTCAGGTTTACTGTATACCTTGGTCCTTCTTATTGACGATGAAACACAGAAATTGCTTCCGAATGTAATACAAAAGGCACATTGCCGACTTAAGTACAAGAGGACTGGCACTCTAAATTTCTATGATTTGAACCTCTCCTGTGAGTCCAGTTTCAGATTCCGATGCTTCACTACAGGTTTACTGTATACCTTGGACCTTCTTATTGACGATGAAACACAGAAATTGCATCCGAATTTAATACAAAAGGCACAATGCCGACTTTAGTAGAAGAGGAGCGACACTCTAACTTTCAATGATTTGAACCTCTCATGTTAGTCCAGTTTTAGAATCCGATGCTTCTCTTCAGGTTTACTGTATACCTTGGACCTTCTTATTGACGATGTAACACAGATATTGCATCCGAATTTAATACAAAAGGCACAATGCCGACTTAAGTCTAGGAAATCTGACACTCTTAACTTTCTATGATTTTAACCACTCCTGTGAGTCCAGTTTTACATTCCGATGTTTCACTTCAGGTTTACTGTATTCCTTGGACTTCTTATTGACGATGAAACACAGAAATTGCATCCGAATTTAATTCAAAAGGCACAATGCCGGCTTAAGTACAAGAGGACTGACACTCTAACTTTATATGATTTGAACCTCTCCTGTGAGTCCAGTTTTAGTATCCGATGCTTCACTTCAGGTTTACTGTATACCTTGGACCTTCTTATTGACGATGAAACACAGAAATTCCATGCGAATTTAATACAAAAGGCACAATGCCGACATAAGTACAAGAGGACTGACACTCTAACTTTCAATGTTTTGTACCTCTCCTGTGAGTCCAGTTTTAGATTCCGATGCTTCACTTCAGGTTTACTGAATACCTTGGACCTTCTTATTGATGATGAAACACAGAAATTGCATCAGAATTTAATACAAAAGGCACAATGCCAACATAAGTACGAGAGGACTGACACTGTAAGTTTCAATGATTTGAACCTCTCCTGTTAGTCCAGTTTTAGATTCCGATGCTTCACTTCAGGTTTACTGTAACACTTGGACCTTCTTATTGACGATGAAACACTGAAATTGCATCCGTATTTAATACAAAAGGCACAATGACGACTTAAGTACAAGAGGACTGACACTCTAACTTTCTATGATTTGAAATTCTCCTGTGAGTCCAGTTTTAGATTCTGATGCTTTACATCAGGTTAACTGTTTCCCTTGGACTTTCTTATTGACGATGAAACACAGAAATTGCATCCGAATTTAATACAAAAGCACAATGCCGACTTAAGTACAAGAGGACTGACACTCTAACTTTCAATGATTTGAACTTCTCCTGTGAGTCCAGTTTTAGTGTCCGATGCTTCACTTCGGGCTTACAGTATACCATGGACCTTCTTATTGACGATGAAACACAGAAATTGCATCCGAATTTAATACAAAAGGCACAATGCCGACATATGTACACGAGTACTGACACTCTAATTTCATATGATTTGAACCTCTCCTGTAAGTCCAGTTTTAGATTCCGATGCTTCACTTCAGGTTTTCTGAATCCCTTGGATCTTCTTATTGACGATGAAACACAGAAATTGCATCCGAATTTAATACAAAAGGCACAATGGCGACTTAAGTACAAGAGGACTGACACTCAAACTTTCTATGACTTCAACCTCTCCTGTGAGTCCAGTTTTAGATTCCGATGCTTCACTTCAAGTTTACTGTATCACTTGGACCTTCTTATTGACGAAGAAACACAGAAATTGCATCCGAATTTAATACAAATCGCACAATGCCGACTTAAGTACAAGAGAACTGACCCTGTAACTTTCTACGATTTGAACCTCTCCTGTGAGTCCAGTTTCAGATTCCTATGTTTCACTTCAGGTTTACTGTATACCTTGGACCTTCTTAATGACGATGAAACACAGATATTGGATCCGAAATTAATACAAAAGGCACAATGCCGAGTTTCGTAGATGAGGACTGACACTCTAACTTTCTACGATTTGAAACTCTCCTGTGAGTTTAGTATTAGATTCCGATGCTTCACTTCAGGTTTACTGTATACCTTGGACCTTCTTACTGACGTTGAAACACAGAAATTGCATCCGAATTTATTACAAAAGGCACAATGCTCACTTATGTACAAGAGGACTGACACTCTAACTTTCTATGATTTGAACCCCCACTGTGAGTCCAGTTTTAGATTCCGATGCTTCAATTCAAGTTTTCTGTATTCCTTGGACCTTCTTATTGACGATGAAACACAGAAATTGCATCCGAATTTAATACAAATGGCACAATGACGACTTAAGTACAAGAGGACTGACACTCTAAGTTTCAATGATTTGAACCCCTCTTGTGAGTCCAGTTTTAGATTACGATGCTTCACTTCAGGTTTACTGTATCCCTTGTACCATCTTATTGACGATGAAACACTGAAATTGCATCCGAAATTAATACAAAAGGCACAATGCCGACTTAAGTACAGGAGCACTGACACTCAAATTTTCTATGATTTGAACCTCTCCTGTGAGTCCAGTTTTAGAATCCGATTCTTCACTTCAGGTTTCCTGTTTACCTTGGACCTTCTTATTGACGATGAAACACAGAAATTGTATCCGAATTTAATACAAAAGGCACAATGCCGACTTAAGTACAAGAGGACTGACACTCAAACTTTCTATGATTTGAACCTCTCCTGTGAGTGCAGTTTTAGATTCCGATGCTTCACTTCAAGTTTTCTGTATTCCTTGGACCTTCTTATTGACGATGAAACACAGAAATTGCATCCGAATTTAATACAAATGGCACAATGACGACTTAAGTACAAGAGGACTGACACTCTAACTTTCTATGATTTAAAGCTCTCCTGTGAGTCCAATTTTAGAATCCGATGCTTCACTTCAGGTTTCCTGTTTACCTTGGACCTTCTTATTGACGATGAAACACAGAAATTGCATCCGAATTAATACAAAAGGCTCAATGCCGTCTTAAGTACAAGACGACTGACACTCTAACTTTCAACGATTTGACCTCTCCTGTGAGTCCAGTTTCAGATTCCGATGCTTCACTTCAGGTTTACTGTATACCTTGGTCCTTCTTATTGACGATGAAACACAGAAATTGCTTCCGAATGTAATACAAAAGGCACATTGCCGACTTAAGTACAAGAGGACTGGCACTCTAAATTTCTATGATTTGAACCTCTCCTGTGAGTCCAGTTTCAGATTCCGATGCTTCACTACAGGTTTACTGTATACCTTGGACCTTCTTATTGACGATGAAACACAGAAATTGCATCCGAATTTAATAAAAAAGGCACAATGCCGACTTTAGTAGAAGAGGAGCGACACTCTAACTTTCAATGATTTGAACCTCTCATGTTAGTCCAGTTTTAGATTCCGATGCTTCTCTTCAGGTTTACTGTATACCTTGGACCTTCTTATTGACGATGTAACACAGATATTGCATCCGAATTTAATACAAAAGGCACAATGCCGACTTAAGTCTAGGAAATCTGACACTCTTAACTTTCTATGATTTTAACCGCTCCTGTGAGTCCAGTTTTACATTCCGATGCTTCACTTCAGGTTTACTGTATTCCTTGGACCTTCTTATTGACGATGAAACACAGAAATTGCATCCGAATTTAATTCAAAAGGCACAATGCCGGCTTAAGTACAAGAGGACTGACACTCTAACTTTATATGATTTGAACCTCTCCTGTGAGTCCAGTTTTAGATTCCGATGCTTCACTTCAGGTTTACTGAATACCTTGGACCTTCTTACTGATGATGAAACACACAAATTGCATCAGAATTTAATACAAAAGGCACAATGCCAACATAAGTACGAGAGGACTGACACTGTAAGTTTCAATGATTTGAACCTCTCCTGTTAGTCCAGTTTTAGATTCCGATGCTTCACTTCAGGTTTACTGTATCCCTTGGACCTTCTTATTGACGATGAAACACTGAAATTGCATCCGTATTTAATACAAAAGGCACAATGTCGACTTAAGTACAAGAGGACTGACACTCTAACTTTCTATGATTTGAAATTCTCCTGTGAGTCCAGTTTTAGATTCTGATGCTTTACATCAGGTTAACTGTTTCCCTTGGACTTTCTTATTGACGATGAAACACAGAAATTGCATCCGAATTTAATACAAAAGCACAATGCCGACTTAAGTACAAGAGGACTGACACTCTAACTTTCAATGATTTGAACTTCTCCTGTGAGTCCAGTTTTAGTGTCCGATGCTTCACTTCGGGCTTACAGTATACCATGGACTTTCTTATTGACGATGAAACACAGAAATTGCATCCGAATTTAATACAAAAGCACAATGCCGACTTAAGTACAAGAGGACTGACACTCAAACTTTCTATGATTTCAACCTCTCCTGTGAGTCCAGTTTTAGATTCCGATGCTTCACTTCAAGTTTACTGTATCACTTGGACCTTCTTATTGACGAAGAAACACAGAAATTGCATCCGAATTTAATACAAATCGCACAATGCCGACTTAAGTACAAGAGAACTGACCCTGTAACTTTCTACGATTTGAACCTCTCCTGTGAGTCCAGTTTCAGATTCCTATGTTTCACTTCAGGTTTACTGTATACCTTGGACCTTCTTAATGACGATGAAACACAGAAATTGGATCCGAAATTAATACAAAAGGCACAATGCCGAGTTACGTACATGAGGACTGACACTCTAACTTTCTACGATTTGAAACTCTCCTGTGAGTTTAGTATTAGATTCCGATGCTTCACTTCAGGTTTACTGTATACCTTGGACCTTCTTATTGACGTTGAAACACAGAAATTGCATCCGAATTTAATACAAAAGGCACAATGCTCACTTATGTACAAGAGGACTGACACTCTAACTTTCTATGATTTGAACCTCCACTGTGAGTCCAGTTTTAGATTCCGATGCTTCACTTCAGGTTTACTGTGTACCTTGGACCTTCTTATTGACGATGAAACACAGATATTGCATTCGAATTTAATACAAAAGTCACAATGCCGACTTAAGTCCAAGAAAACTGACACTCTTACTTTCTATGATTTTAACCTCTCCTGTGAGTCCAGTTTTAGATTGCGATGCTTAACATCAGGTTTACTGTTACCCTTGATCTTTCTTATTGACGATGAAACACAGAAATTGCATCCGAATTTAATACAAAAGGCACAATGCCGACTTAAGTACAAGAGGACTGACACTCTAACATTCAATGATATGAACAACTCCTGTGAGTTCAGTTTTAGATTCCGATTCTTCACTACAGGCTTACTGTATACCTTGGACCTTCTTATTGACGATGAATCACAGAAATTTCATCCGAATTTAGTACAAAAGGCAGAATGCCAACTTATGTACACGAGGACTGACACTCTAATTTTATATGATTTAAGCCTCTCCTGTGAGTCCTGTTTTGGATTCCGATGATTCACTTCATGTTTACTGTATCCCTTGGACCTTCTTATTGACGATGAAACACAGAAATTGCATCGGAATTTAATACTAAAGGGACAATGCCGACTTAAGTACAAGAGGACTGACACTCAAACTTTCTATGATTTGAACCTCTCCTGTGAGTCCAGTTTTAGATTCCGATGCTTCACTTCAAGTTTACTGTATCCCTTGGACCTTCTTATTGACGATGAAACACAGAAATTGCATCGGAATTTAATACAAAAGGGACAATGCCGACTTAAGTACAAGAGGACTGACACTCTAACTTTATATGATTTGAACCTCTCCTGTGAGTCCAGTTTCAGATTCCGATGCTTCACTTCAGGTTTACTGTATACCTTGGACCTTCTTATTGACGATGAAACACAGAAATAGCTTCCGAATATAATACAAAAGGCACAAAGCCGACATAAGTACAAGAGGACAGACACTCTAACTTTCTATGATTTGCACCTCTCCTGTGAGTCCAGTTTCAGATTCCGATGCTTCACTTCAGGTTTGCTGTATCCCTTAGACATTCTTATTGATGATGAAACACAGAAATTGCATCCGAAATTAATACTAAGGGCACAATGCCGATTTAAGTACAACAGGACTGACACTCTTACTTTCTATGAGTTCAACGTCTCCTGTGAGTCTAGTTTAGATTCCGATGCTTCACTTCAGTTTTACTGTATTCCTTGGACTTTCATATTGACGAGGAAAACCAGAAATGGCATCCGAATTTAATTCAAAAGGGACAATGCCGACTTAAGTACAAGAGGACTGACACTCTAACTTTATATGATTTGAACCTCTCCTGTGAGTCCAGTTTCAGATTCCGATGCTTCACTTCAGGTTTGCTGTATCCCTTAGACCTTCTTATTGAGATGAAACACAGAAATTGCATCCGAATTTAATACTAAAGGCACAATGCCGATTTAAGTACAAGAGAACTGACACTCTTACTTTCTATGATTTGAACGTCACCTGTGAGCCCAGTTTTAGATTCTGATGCTTCACCTCAGTTTTACTGTACTCCTTGGACTTTCTTATTGACGAAGAAACACAGAAATTGCAACCGAATTTATTTCGAAAGGCGCAATGCCGACTTAAGTACAAGAGGACTGACACTCTAACTTTCTATGATTTGAACCTCTCCTGTGAGTCCAGTTTTAGATTCCGATGCTTCACTTCAGGTTTACTGTATACCTTGGACCTTCTTATTGACGATGAAACACAGAAATTGCGTCCGAATTTAATAAAAAAGGCACAATGCCGACTTAAGTACAAGAGGACTGACACTCTGAGTTTCAATGATTTGAACCTCTCATGTGAGTCCAGTTTTAGATTCCGATGTTTCACTTCAGGTTTACTGTATAGCTTGGACCATCTTATTGACGATGAAACTCAGAAATTGCATCCGAATTTTATACAAAAGGCACAATGCCGACTTAAGTACAAGAGGACTGACACTCTAACTTTCTACAATTTGAAACTCTCCTGTGAGTTTAGTTTTAGATTCCGATGCTTCACTTCAGGTTTACTGTATACCTTGGATCTTCTTATTGACGTTGAAACACAGAAATTGCATCCGCATTTAATACAAAAGGCACAATGCTCACTTAAGTACAAGAGGACTGACACTCTAACTTTCTATGATTTGAACCTCTCCTGTGAGTCCAGTTTTAGATTCCGATGCTTCACTTCAGGTTTACTGTATACCTTGGACCTTCTTATTGACGATGAAACACAGATATTTCAACCGAATTAAATACAAAAGACACAATGCCGACTTAAGTCCAACAAAACTGACACTCTAACTTTCTATGATTATAACCTCTCTTGTGAGTCCAGATTTAGATTCCGATGCTTCACTTCAGGTTTACTGTATACCTTCGACCTTCTTATTGACGATGTAACACAGAAATTGCTTCAGAATATAATACAAAAGGCACGATGCCGACATAAGTACAAGAGGACTGACACTCTAACATTCTATGATTTGAACCTCTCCTGTGAGTCCAGTTTCAGATTCCGATGCTTCACTTCAGGTTTGCTGTATCCCTTAGACCTTCTTATTGATGATGAAACACAGAAATTGTATCCGAATTTAATACTCAAGGCACAATGCCGATTTAAGTACAAGAGGACTGACACTCTTACTCTCTATGTGTTGAACGTCTCCTGTGAGTCCAGTTTTAGATTCCGATGCTTCACTTCAGTTTTACTGTATTCCTTGGACTTTCTTATTGACGAAGAAACACAGAAATTGCAACCGAATTTATTTCGAAAGGCGCAATGCCGGCTTAAGTACAAGAGGACTGACACTCTAACTTTCTATGATTTGAACCTCTCCTGTGAGTCCAGTTTTAGATTCCGATGCTTCACTTCAGGTTTACTGTATACCTTGGACCTTCTTATTGACGATGAAACACAGAAATTGCGTCCGAATTTAATAAAAAAGGCACAATGCCGACTTAAGTACAAGAGGACTGACACTCTGAGTTTCAATGATTTGAACCTCTCATGTGAGTCCAGTTTTAGATTCCGATGTTTCACTTCAGGTTTACTGTATAGCTTGGACCATCTTATTGACGATGAAACTCAGAAATTGCATCCGAATTTTATACAAAAGGCACAATGCCGACTTAAGTACAAGAGGACTGACACTCTAACTTTCTACAATTTGAAACTCTCCTGTGAGTTTAGTTTTAGATTCCGATGCTTCACTTCAGGTTTACTGTATACCTTGGATCTTCTTATTGACGTTGAAACACAGAAATTGCATCCGCATTTAATACAAAAGGCACAATGCTCACTTAAGTACAAGAGGACTGACACTCTAACTTTCTATGATTTGAACCTCTCCTGTGAGTCCAGTTTTAGATTCCGATGCTTCACTTCAGGTTTACTGTATACCTTGGACCTTCTTATTGACGATGAAACACAGATATTTCAACCGAATTAAATACAAAAGACACAATGCCGACTTAAGTCCAACAAAACTGACACTCTAACTTTCTATGATTATAACCTCTCTTGTGAGTCCAGATTTAGATTCCGATGCTTCACTTCAGGTTTACTGTATACCTTCGACCTTCTTATTGACGATGTAACACAGAAATTGCTTCAGAATATAATACAAAAGGCACGATGCCGACATAAGTACAAGAGGACTGACACTCTAACATTCTATGATTTGAACCTCTCCTGTGAGTCCTGTTTTGGATTCCGATGATTCACTTCATGTTTACTGTATCCCTTGGACCTTCTTATTGACGATGAAACACAGAAATTGCATCGGAATTTAATACTAAAGGGACAATGCCGACTTAAGTACAAGAGGACTGACACTCAAACTTTCTATGATTTGAACCTCTCCTGTGAGTCCAGTTTTAGATTCCGATGCTTCACTTCAAGTTTACTGTATCCCTTGGACCTTCTTATTGACGATGAAACACAGAAATTGCATCGGAATTTAATACAAAAGGGACAATGCCGACTTAAGTACAAGAGGACTGACACTCTAACTTTATATGATTTGAACCTCTCCTGTGAGTCCAGTTTCAGATTCCGATGCTTCACTTCAGGTTTACTGTATACCTTGGACCTTCTTATTGACGATGAAGCACAGAAATAGCTTCCGAATATAATACAAAAGGCACAATGCCGACATAAGTACAAGAGGACAGACACTCTAACTTTCTATGATTTGCACCTCTCCTGTGAGTCCAGTTTCAGATTCCGATGCTTCACTTCAGGTTTGCTGTATCCCTTAGACATTCTTATTGATGATGAAACACAGAAATTGCATCCGAAATTAATACTAAGGGCACAATGCCGATTTAAGTACAACAGGACTGACACTCTTACTTTCTATGAGTTCAACGTCTCCTGTGAGTCTAGTTTAGATTCCGATGCTTCACTTCAGTTTTACTGTATTCCTTGGACTTTCATATTGACGAAGAAAACCAGAAATGGCATCCGAATTTAATTCAAAAGGGACAATGCCGACTTAAGTACAAGAGAACTGACACTCTTACTTTCTATGATTTGAACGTCACCTGTGAGCCCAGTTTTAGATTCTGATGCTTCACCTCAGTTTTACTGTACTCCTTGGACTTTCTTATTGACGAAGAAACACAGAAATTGCAACCGAATTTATTTCGAAAGGCGCAATGCCGGCTTAAGTACAAGAGGACTGACACTCTAACTTTCTATGATTTGAACCTCTCCTGTGAGTCCAGTTTTAGATTCCGATGCTTCACTTCAGGTTTACTGTATACCTTGGACCTTCTTATTGACGATGAAACACAGAAATTGCGTCCGAATTTAATAAAAAAGGCACAATGCCGACTTAAGTACAAGAGGACTGACACTCTGAGTTTCAATGATTTGAACCTCTCATGTGAGTCCAGTTTTAGATTCCGATGTTTCACTTCAGGTTTACTGTATAGCTTGGACCATCTTATTGACGATGAAACTCAGAAATTGCATCCGAATTTTATACAAAAGGCACAATGCCGACTTAAGTACAAGAGGACTGACACTCTAACTTTCTACAATTTGAAACTCTCCTGTGAGTTTAGTTTTAGATTCCGATGCTTCACTTCAGGTTTACTGTATACCTTGGATCTTCTTATTGACGTTGAAACACAGAAATTGCATCCGCATTTAATACAAAAGGCACAATGCTCACTTAAGTACAAGAGGACTGACACTCTAACTTTCTATGATTTGAACCTCTCCTGTGAGTCCAGTTTTAGATTCCGATGCTTCACTTCAGGTTTACTGTATACCTTGGACCTTCTTATTGACGATGAAACACAGATATTTCAACCGAATTAAATACAAAAGACACAATGCCGACTTAAGTCCAACAAAACTGACACTCTAACTTTCTATGATTATAACCTCTCTTGTGAGTCCAGATTTAGATTCCGATGCTTCACTTCAGGTTTACTGTATTCCTTGGACCTTCTTATTGACGATGAAACACAGAAAGTATATCCGAATTTAATTGAAAATGCACAATGCTGGCTTACGTACAAGAGGACTGACACTCTAACATTCGATGAATTGAACCTCTCCTGTGAGTCCAGTTTTAGATTCCGATGCTTCACTTCAGGTTTACTGTATACCTTGGACCTTCTTATTGACGATGAAACACAGATATTGCATCCGAATTTAATACAAAAGGCACAATGCCGACTTAAGTACAAGAGGGCTGGCACTCTAACTTTCTATGATTTGAACCTCTCCTGTGAGTCCAGTTTTGGATTCCGATGCTTCACTTCAAGGTTGCAGTATCCCTTTAACCTACTTATTGAGATGAAACACAGAAATTGCATCCGAATTTAATACTAAAGGCACAATGCCGATTTAAGTACAAGAGAACTGACACTCTTACTTTTTATGATTTGAACGTCTCCTGTGAGTCCAGTTTTAGATTCTGTTGCTTCACTTCAGTTTTACTGTATTCCTTGGACTTTCTTATTGACGAAGAAACACAGAAATTGCATCCGAAATTATTTCAAAAGGCACAATGCCAGCTTAAGTACAAGAGGACTGACACTTTAACTTTCTATGATTAGAACCTCTCCTGTGAGTCTAGTTTTAGATTCCGATGCTTCACTTCAGGTTTACTGTATCCCTTGGATCTTCTTATTGACGATGAAACACAAAAAATGCATCCGAATTTAATTCAAAAGGCACAATGCTGACTTAAGTACAAGAGGACTGACACTCTGAGTTTCAATGATTTGAACCTCTCCTGTGAGTCAACTTTTAGGTTCCGATGCTTCACTTCAGGTTTACTGTATCCCTTGGACCTTCTTATTGACGATGAAACAGTGAAATTGCATCCGAATTTAAAACAAAAGGCACAATGCCGACTTAAGTAGAAGAGGACTGACACTCTAACTTTCTATGATTTGAACCTCTGCTGTGAGTCCAGTTTTAGATTCTGATGCTTAACATCAGGTTTACTGTTTCCCTTGGACGTTCTTATTGACGATGAAACACAGAAATTGCATCCGAATTTAATACAAAAGGCACAATGCCGACTTAAGTACAAGAGGACTGACACTCTAACTTTCAATGATATGAACCACTCCTGTGAGTTCAGTTTTAGATTCCGATGCTTCACTTCAGGCGTAATGTATACCTTGGACCTTCCTATTGACGATGAAACACAGAAATTGCATCCGAATTTAATACAAAAGGCACAATGCCGACTTATGTACACGAGGACAGACACTCTAATTTTATATGATGTAAACCCCTCCTGTGAGTCCAGTTTTAGATTCCGATGCTTCACTTCAGGTTTACTGTATACCTTGGACCTTCTTATTGACGATGTAACACAGAAATTGCTTCCGAATATAATACAAAAGGCACGATGCCGACATAAGTACAAGAGGACTGACACTCTAACATTCTATGATTTGAACCTCTCCTGTGATTCCAGTTTCAGATTCCGATGCTTCACTTCAGGTTTGCTGTATGCCTTAGACCTTCTTATTGATGATGAAACACAGAAATTGCATCCGAATTTAATACTAAAGGCACAATGCCGATTTTAGTACAAGAGGACTGACACTCTTACTCTCTATGAGTTGAACGTCTCCTGTGAGTCCAGTTTTAGATTCCGATGCTTCATTTCAGTTTGATTGTATTCCTTGGACTTTCTTATTGACGAAGAAACACAGAAATTGCATCCGAGTTTAATACAAAAGGCACAATGCCGATTTAAGTGCAAGAGGACTGACACTCTTACTCACTATGAGTTGAACGTCTCCTGTGAGTCCAGTTTTAGATTCCGATGCTTCACTTCAGTTTTACTGTATACCTTGGACCTTCTTATTGACGATGAAACACAGATATTGCATCCGAATTTAATACAAAAGGCACAATACCGACTTAAGTACAAGAGGACTGACACTCTAACATTTATGATTTGAACCCCTCCTGTGAGTCCAGTTTTGGATTCCGATGCTTCACTTCAAGGTTGCAGTATCCCTTTCACCTTCTTATTGAGATGAAACACAGATATTGCATCCGAATTTAATACTAAAGGCACAATGCCGATTTAAGAACAAGAGAACTGACACTCTTACTTTTTATGATTTGAACGTCTCCTGTGAGTCCAGTTTTAGATTCTGTTGCTTCACTTCAGTTTTACTGTATTCCTTGGACTCTCTTATTGACGAAGAAACACAGAAATTGCATCCGAAATTATTTCAAAAGGCACAATGCCGGCTTAAGTATAAGAGGACTGACACTATAAATTTCTATGATTTGAACCTCTCCTGTGAGTCCAGTTTTAGATTCCGATGCTTCACTTCAGGTTTACTGTATCCCTTGGACCTTCTTATTGACGATGAAACACAGAAAATGCATCCGAATTTAATTCAAAAGGCACAATGCCGGCTTACGTACAAGAGGACTGACACTCTAACTTTCTACGATTTGAACCTCTCCTGTGAGTCCAGTTTCAGATTCCGATGCTTCACTTCAGGTTTACTGTATACCTTGGACCTTCCTATTGACGATGAAACACAGAAATTGCATCCGAATTTAATACAAAAGGCACAATGCCGACTTATGTAGACGAGGACAGACACTCTAATTTTATATGATTTAAACCCCTCCTGTGAGTCCAGTTTTAGATTCCGATGCTTCACTTCAGGTTTACTGTATCCCTTGGACTTTCTTATTGACAATGAAACACAGAAAATGCATCCGAATTTAATACAAAAGGCACAATGCCGACTTAAGTACAAGAGGACTGACACTCTAACTTTCAATGATTTGAACCTCTCCTGTGAGTCCAATTTTAGAATCCGATGCTTCACCTTCAGGTTTCCTGTTTACCTTGGACCTTCTTATTGACGATGAAACACAGAAATTGCATCCGAATTTAATACAAAAGGCACAATGCCGACTTAAGTGCAAGGGGACTGACACTCTAACTTTCAATGATATGAACCTCTCCTGTGACTCCAGTTTTAGATTCAGATGCTTCACTTCAGGTTTACTGTATCCCTTGGACCTTCTTATTGACGATGAAACACAGAAATTGCATCCGAATATAATACAAAAGGCACAATGCCGACTTAAGTACAAGAGGACTGACACTCTAACTTTATATGATTTGAACCTCTCCTGTGAGTCCAGTTTCAGATTCCGATACTTCACTTCAGGTTTACTGTATACCTTGGACCTTCTTATTGACGATGAAACACAGAAATTGCTTCCGAATATAATACAAAAGGCACAATGCCGACATAAGTACAAGAGGGCTGACACTCTAAATTTCTATGATTTAAACCTCTCCTGTGAGTCCAGTTTTAGATTCCGATGCTTCACTTCAGGTTTACTGTATTGCTTGGACCTTCTTATTGACGATGAAACACAGAAATTGCATCCGAATTTAATACAAATGGCACAATGCCGACTTAAGTACAAGAGAACTGACACTCTAACTTTCAATGATTTGAACCTCTCCTGTGAGTCCAATTTTAGAATCCGATGCTTCACTTCAGGTTTCCTGTTTACCTTGGACCTTCTTATTGACGATGAAACACAGAAATTGCATCCGAATTTAATACAAAAGGCACAATGCCGACTTAAGTACAAGAGGACTGACACTCTAATTTTATACGATTTGAACCTCTCCTGTGAGTCAAGTTTCAGATTCCGATGCTTCACTACAGGTTTACTCTATACCTTGGACCTTCTTATTGACGATGAAACACAGAAATAGCTTCCGAATATAATACAAAAGGCACAATGCCGACATAAGTACAAGAGGACTAACACTCTAAATTTCTATGATTTCAACCTCTGCTGTGAGTCCAGTTTCAGATTCCGATGCTTCACTTCAGGTTTACTGTTTTACTTGGACCTTCTTATTGACGATGAAACACAGAAATTGCATCCGAATTTAATACAAAAGGCACAAATCCGACTTAAGTACAAGAGGACTGACACTCTCACTTTCTATGATTTGAACTTCTCCTGTGAGTCCAGTCTTAGATTCCGATGCTTCACTTCAGGTTTACTGTATCCCTTGGACCTTCTTATTGACGATGAAACACCGAAATTGCATCCGAAATTAATACAAAAGTCACAATGCCGACTTGTGTACAAGAGGACTGATACTCTAACTTACTATGATTTGAACCTCTCCTGTGAGTCCAGTTTTATATTACGATGGTTCACTTCAGGTTTACTGTATCCCTTGGACTTTCTTATTTACGATGAAACACAGAAATTGTATCCGAATTAAATACAAAAGGCACAATGCCGATTTAAGTACAAGAGGACTGACACTGTAACTTTCAACCATTTGAACCTCTCCTGTGAGTCCTGTTTTAGATTCCGATGCTTCACTTCAGGTTAACTGTATCCCTTGGACCTTCTTATTGACGATGAAACACACAAATTGCTTCCGAATATAATACAAAAGGAACAATGCTGACTTCAGTACAAGAGGACTGACACTCTAACTTTTTATGATTTGAACCTCTCCTGTGAGTCCAGTTTTAGTATCCGATGCTTCACTCCAGGTTTACTGTATACCTTGGACCTTCTTATTGACGATGAAACACAGAAATTCCATGCGAATTTAATACAAAAGGCACAATGCCGACTTAAGTACAAGAGGACTGACACTCTAACTTTCAATGATTTGAACCTCTCCTGTGAGTCCAGTTTTAGATTCCGATGCTTCACTTCAGGTTTACTGTATTCCTTGGACCTTCTTATTGACGATGAAACACAGAAATTGCATCCGACTTTAATTCAAAAGGCACAATTTCGGCTTAAGTACAAGAGGACTGACACTCTAACTTTATATGATTTGAACCTCTCCTGTGAGTCCAGTTTTAGTATCCGATGCTTCACTTCAGGTTTACTGTATCCCTTGTACCATCTTATTGACGATGAAACACTGAAATTGCATCCGAATTAAATACAAAAGGCACAATGCCGACTTAAGTACAAGAGGACTGACACTCTAACTTTCTATGATTTGAAACTCTCCTGTGAGTCCAGTTTTAGATTCCGATGCTTCACTTCAGGTTAACCGTTTCCCTTGGACTTTCTTATTGACGATGAAACACAGAAATTGCATCCGAATTTAATACAAAAGCACAATGCCGACTTAAGTGCAAGAGGACTGACACTCTAACTTTCAATGATTTGAACCTCTCCTGTGAGTCCAGTTTTAGAGTCCGATGCTTCACTTCAGGCTTACTGTATACCTTGGACCTTTTTATTGACAATGAAACACAGAAATTGCATCCGATTTTAATACAAAAGGCACAATGCCGACTTATGTACACGAGGACTGACACTCTAATTTTATATGATTCTAACCTCTCCTGTGAGTCCAGTTTTAGATTCCGATGCTTCACTTCAGGTTTACTGTATCGCTTGGACCTTCTTATTGACGATGAAACACAGAAATTGCATCCGAAATTAATACAAAAGGCACAATGCCGACTTAAGTACAAGAGGACTGACACTCAAACTTTCTATGATTTGAACCTCTCCTATGAGTCCAGTTTTAGATTCCGATGCTTCACTTCAAGTTTTCTGTATCCCTTAAACCTTCTTGTTGACGATGAAACACAGAAATTGCATCCGAATTTAATACAAATGGCACAATGACGACTTAAGTACAAGAGGACTGACACACTAACTTTCAACGATTTGAACCTCTCCTGTGAGTCCAGTTTCAGATTCCGATGCTTCACTTCAGGTTTACTGTATACCTTGGTCCTTCTTATTGACGATGAAACACAGAAATTGCTTCCGAATGTAATACAAAAGGCACATTGCCGACTTAAGTACAAGAGGACTGGCACTCTAAATTTCTATGATTTGAACCTTTCCTGTGAGTCCAGTTTCAGATTCCGATGCTTCACTTCAGGTTTACTGTATACCTTGGACCTTCTTATTGACGATGAAACACAGAAATTGCATCCGAATTTAATACAAAAGGCACAATGCCGACTTAAGTAGAAGAGGACCGACACTCTAACTTTCAATGATTTGAACCTCTCGTAATAGTCCAGTTTTAGATTCCGATGCTTCACTTCAGGTTTACTGTATACCTTGGACCTTCTTATTGACGATGAAACACAGAAATTGCATCCGAATTTAATTCAAAAGGCACAATGCCGACTTAAGTCTAGGAAAACTGACACTCTAACTTTCTATGATTTCAACCGCTCCTGTGAGTCCAGTTTTACATTCCGATGCTTCACTTCAGGTTTACTGTTACCTTGTACCTTCTTATTGACGATGAAACACATAAAATGCACCCGAATTTAATTCAAAAGGCACAATGCCGACTTCTAAACACACGCTTTACAAGAGTAACTTTCTATGATTTCAACCGCTCCTGTGAGTCCGGTTTTACATTCCGATGCTTCACTTCAGGTTTACTGTATTCCTTGGACCTTCTTATTGACGATGAAACACAGAAAATGCACCCGAATTTAATTCAAAAGGCACAATGCCGGCTTAAGTACAAGAGGACTGACACTCTAACTTTATATGATTTGAACCTCTCCTGTGAGTCCAGTTTTAGTATCCGATGCTTCACTTCAAGTTTACTGTATACCTTGGACCTTCTTATTGACGACGAAACACAGAAATTCCATGCGAATTTAATACAAAAGGCACAATGCCGACTTAAGTACAAGAGGACTGACACTCTAACTTTCAATGATTTGAACCTCTCCTGTGAGTCCAGTTTTAGATTCCGATGCTTCACTTCAGGTTTACTGAATACCTTGACCTTCTTATTGATGATGAAACACAGAAATTGCATCCGAATTTAATACAAAAGGCACAATGCCGACATAAGTACGAGAGGACTGACACTGTAAGTTTCAATGATTTGAACCTCTCCTGTTAGTCCAGTTTTACATGCCGATGCTTCACTTCAGGTTTACTATATCCCTTGGACCTTCTTATTGACGATGAAACACTGAAATTGCATCCGTATTTAATACAAAAGGCACAATGGCGACTTAAGTACAAGATCACTGACACTCTAACTTTCTTTGATTTAAAACTCTACTGTGAGTCCAGTTTTATATTCTGATGCTTCACATCACGTTAACTGTTTCCCTTGGACTTTCTTATTGACGATGAAACACAGAAATTGCATCCGAATTTAATACAAAAGCACATTGCCGACTTAAGTACAAGAGGTCTGACACTCTAACTTTCAATGATTTGAACTTCTCCTGTGAGTCCAGTTTTAGAGTCCGATGCTTCACTTCGGGCTTACTGTATACCATGGACCTTCTTATTGACGATGAAACACAGAAATTGCATCTGAATTTAATACAAAAGGCACAATGCCGACATATGTACACGAGTACTGACACTCTAATTTTATATGATTTGATCCTCTCCTGTGAGTCCAGTTTTAGATTCCGATGCTTCACTTCAGGTTTACTGTGTACCTTGGACCTTCTTATTGACGATGAAACACAGATATTGCATCCGAATTTAATACAAAAGGCACAATGCCGACTTAAGTCCAAGAAAACTGACACACTAACTTTCTATGATATTAACCTCTCCTGTGAGTCCTGTTTTAGATTCCAATGCTTAACATCAGGTTCACTGTCACCCTTGGACTTTCTTATTGACGATGAAACACAGAAATTGCATCCGAGTTTAATACAAAAGTCACAATGCCGACTTAAGTACAAGAGGACTGGCACTCTCACTTTCTACAATTTGAACCTCTCCTGTGAGTGCAGTCTTAGATTCCGATGCTTCACTTCAGGTTTACTGTATCCCGTGGACCTTCTTATTGACGATGAAACACCGAAATTGCATCCGAATTAATACAAATGGCACAATGCCGACTTAAGTACAAGAGGACTGACACTCTAACTTTCTGTGATTTGAACCTCTCCTGTGAGTTCAGTTTTAGATTCCGATGCTTCACTTCACGTTTACTGTATACCTTGGACCTTCTTATTGACGATGAAACACAGAAATTGCATCCGAATTTAATACAAATGGCACAATGCCGACTTAAGTACAAGAGGACTGACACTCTAACTTTCAATGATTTGAACCTCTCCTGTGAGTCCAATTTTAGAATCCGATGCTTCACTTCAGGTTTCCTGTTTACCTTGGACCTTCTTATTGACGATGAAACACAGAAATTGCATCCGAATTTAATACAAAAGGCACAATGCCGACTTAAGTACAAGAGGACTGACACTCTAACTTTATATGATTTAAACCTCTCCTGTGAGTCCAGTTTCAGATTCCGATGCTTCACTTCAGGTTTACTGTATCCCTTGGACCTTCTTATTGACGATGAAACACAGAAATTGCT